>NC_092876.1:162129299-162381799 GCF_028372415.1 Notamacropus eugenii
GCCCTGCCAGCATAAGTCTATTTAAAACTCTAATTAGGTAAAGTGGGGAAGTAAGGTGATGGCATAAAGAATTTGGGCCTCAAAGAGAAAAGAAACCAATAAAGAAAATATTGTAAGTTTGGAGGAACCTAAAACATGTATACCTATGTATACTGATCAGAAATGTCAGAGCAATTGCTTCGTTCTTCACTCTGTCTGTGTAGATAAAGATGGTATCTTCCTTCAAAGAATTTATAGTCAATTTTTAATAAGCTATGCAGAAAAATGAAACAATAGGTGGGACAGTGGACAGAATACTGGGCCTGAGTTCAACTATAGCCTTGTGTGTGTGTTCGTCCTTCATTGCCAAAGAAGACCGTGCCATCAGAGAAATGATGACATGACTTGCACTTGACTTTGTTTTGAGTGAAGGAGGGCTGTGCAGGTCACCAGCCTCTCTTCTCCTTCAGAGCCATGTGAATCCAGTGACCAGATATTCATCAGGATGACTGGAGATGACCCAGGATGAGGCAACTGGGGTTAAGTGACTTGCCCAAGGTCACACAGTTAGTGAGTGTCAAGTGTCTGAGGTGAGATTTTAAACTCAGGTCCTCCTGACTCCTGCCCTGGTGCTCTATCCACTGCACCACCTAGCTGCCCCCAACTAGGGCCTTAGACACAAACTCGATGTATGACCTTAGGCAAGTCACATAATATATATTTATATCAACTTTCTCAATTCTAAAATGTAGATAATAATAGCATGTACTTTCCAGGGTTGTTTTAAGGATAAAATAAGATAATATTTGTAAATCTCTCATCACAGTGCCTGGCACACAGCAGGTACTATACAAATGTTAGCTATTATTATTATTAATTGAAAAGAAGCCATTTACTAGGCTAGATATATGTAGTAGTAAAAATATGCTACAACAATGTTCAGTCATTGAGAAGGCCCTTTATGGAGTATTGATAGAAAGACATAGAAAAGAATCCTATGGGATAACAAAGTATAAATTAATGATGATCTGTACCAGCAGAGGGATAGATATTCACATCAAAGAAATCATGATTCCATCACAGAATTAAATTATTATATTCATGAGCAAAGGAAAAATTAATATCCCTCCTATGCGTTTGTGCCTATCACGTTGTTTTGCTTTAAGATAATCGTTCAACAAGCTCTCACTCCTAGATTTTGCTAACTGTAACATGAGGCTGAAAATACAATGGGAGCCTGTTAGGACCCTGATGTTGGAAACAGGCTTGACTCCTGACTGCTTTATAGGCTAAACACATTATGTTCTGTTTCAAAGACATGGGAGATTATCTCAGTTTTAAATTGCAAAAATATTAAATAATCCTCAAAGTATTTTCCATTTTTATGTCCTTCCTTTATTTGTCTCCTGTATGGTAACTTAAATGAGACCTGTCAACTTTCAAAACACTGAAGAAAAAGCAAGATTGCATGTGTGTGTATAAAACATATATATGTGTTATGTATGGCTTATATGTCTATGCATATTGAAAATGTTAGCATTTTCCAGTACTTCTTGAAGAAAAAAAAAGAAAGATTAGTCTACATCTGGCCTTTCAGTTAAAGGACATTTTTGTTCATCTTTGGAGTGATCAGAAGGTTAGAGGGATGTCTTAATCCTTCCTTGAGCACGTCAAAGTCGATGTCTTTGTTCATTTCACAAAACCAAACAAAAGGAGTGTGTTTGAGGATTAGATATCTGCAATTCAATCCAGATGACTGCTTTCTTATGGAAAACATTCAGTTCTTTCTATCTCCCCCAGAAAGTATCTTCATAGAGAAAGCATTACAGCTACACTACAATGCAGTTGCAAATTTTAAAATTAAGGGTTAGAAGAAGAAAGGCAGCTGTTAAAGGGCAGTAATGGGTGAGTTCATTTGAGTGTTACATATTTTTTGTGGATGGGATTACTCAAGATTATTCAAGAATTTATCCCATGGCTCTCACTTTAACACAACTTCAAAGGCAACAGATAATATTTGAAAAAATATGTTTCCCTTCTTTTAAATAAAGATTATGGTAAGGCTTTAAAAAACAGTGAACAACAAGGGGAGCAGGCAAGGGCTTATATATTTTTTAAATCAGCTTATAAAATAACCTGCCAGTGACTCATGAATGTCAACTATGTACACAGATGTCTCAGTTGGGACATGAAATATTGTTGTATTTTAAGTAATTTCTCTTACTTAAAGAAGCTACTTATATTTATTCAGTGAAATAAATGCTTAAGTGATTTTTTTAAAAAAACAACAAAACCTCTTTTAAAAATCGGATCAATATTTGAAATTCTAGATCTAGTTGAACTCAGAAATTAGTAAATTTTTAAAGTAAACAATAAAGTTACATGCTCATTTGCATTTCATTATAAAAGCTCAGAACATAGTGAGATATATTTCACTTTGAAGAAATTATCTGTAATTATTTCAGTTCCTAATTTAAAACACATGTTGCCTTATTCAAAAGGCTCAGACTTGAAAAAGAAAGAGAATCCATTTTCAAGATGTATTATTTTCACTTTCCAATGTAGTCTTAAATGCTAAAGAACATTTTATGAATATATTCCTTAAATCCGATTTTAACTTAATTGGGCCAAACTGAGAGATTTGGCTTTACATGATTGTAGATTTTCTCCCTCCGGTGATATGCCCCCTTTCCTCTGCCTTCAAAGTGTGGTCTGGAGACCTCTGGGTGGTCTGAGACGGAAACTGGTCTCTTGTAAAATTCATGTTTATGTTCACAGAATCAGTATTTTTATTTCTGGAAAGAATCAATAATTTACTTTTGAAATTTAATAAAAACTAGACACCAACTTTTTGTTGTTGTTGCATTGACAACAAAAGCACCATTGTTTCTATTACTTCAGTTTCTAAACTGAAGGGGGATTCCACCTCTCCCTTATAGATCCTACAGATATTTTGTTCTGTGAAATAGTCCACGATCTGAAAAAGTTTGAGACTCACTTCTTTATGTAATATAAAGGGAACAGGGCTATTTGCTATAGAAATAGGAATGAAGGACAAAGCTCACTAGATCTTCTCACTTCTACAACGTTAAGTGCCTTCTTGAGGCTTATTGAAGCTTTAAGAAAATTTTCATGATATATGTATGACAGAAATTAAAAGGAATTAATTGACCTTAATTTACTTACAAATGAAGGCTAGGAGACTTTCTATTGTGTTGGGCAAAAGGGGTGAGTCAAAAACAAAATATCTTGATTGGGACCTGCCATGCTTTTGTCTTTTCAGAAAATGTAAAGACTTTCTCTGGTAATCCCAGTCCCAAAGCTCTTTGGTATTGGATTCTCACCTTATTGATGGAAATCAATGGCCTGCCTGTGTGAAGGGTGAGGTGTAGTTGGTTAGAGGCTGACAAGTTCAGTCTCTTCAGTGGTCTCAAATCTTCAAGTCTCTTTGAGGTATTTTGGGTGCTTTGGGCTTCCAGTTTTAAGAAAGAAAATGAAAGAAGATAACCCCACTTCAGATTATTGAAGTAAAAGTCTCTGAGAAGAAGTTGATATAAAAGAAACTGCCAGTCTCCATTACTTGCTACATTAGACACTTCAGGGAATTTCCCTCTGAGTGAGATTTAGGACTCTCTCTTGGTTGAACTGAGTTTACCTCATTCCTAATGGGCGAGTTTCTTCATTCTGCATTGTCTGGCATATATATCCTCATTTAGGGCAGCTAGGGGTTGCAGTGGATAGAGTGCTGGGCCTGCAGACAGTGAAATTCATCTTCCTGAGTTCAAATCCAACCTCAAACTCTTTATTAGCTATGTGCCCCTGGAGAGGGAAATAACAAACTACTGCAGTATCCTCAGCAAGGAAAACAAAAATAAGATCATGAGGAGTTGGAGACAACTGAAAATGACTCAACAACAAATATATTTCTGTTTGATTTCTGTTTGACTATTGAATTGAATAAATGACTTTTTTTTTTTTACTAGGTTCTGTGTGTGTTATTGTGCAACTGGTATTTGGGGGGGAAAGAAGTCAAGTCTTAAGGGTCCTCCTGCTTTCCCTCAATTAATGAATTAGAAATTATCTTGCACCCTGAAAAATCATACCCCCTAGAAAAACAATATTTAAAGGAGCAGATAGATATAATCTTAGCCTGGTACTGCCCTCTCTCTGAGAATAGCAAAGTGGTGGCCTCTGGCTCCCATTACCTGCTTCCTATTTTGGCAGGAATTTAAAAATCCCTTTTAGATAAGAGTGAGAGGAAAAGAGGCTGTCTCCCTTCAAGCCACACAACACCCCCATACTACATGTAAAGGACAGCTCTTGTCACATTAATAGAAGAATAGAAAATGGGGAGTGGGGGCAGAGCCAAGATGGCAGAGTAGAAAGACACACATATGCTGGCTCTCCCCACACAGCCCATAAAATACCTGTAGAGAGGGACTCTCAAAAAATTCTGGAGCAGCAGAAGTGGAGAACAACAAAGTGGAGGAGATTTCCAGCCCAGGGTAACCTGAAAGGCCAGCAGGAAATGTCTGTTGCACCAAATGTGGAGTGGAGCCCAGCCCAGCCTTGGTGGCTTGTGGCTTGGGAACAGCCCTCAGGGGTGGAATCTCCAGTTGCAGTAGCAGCAGTTCACAGATCCCTCAACCCAGAGGCGCCAAAGGTCAGTGACAGGGTTTTCTCAGCAGGCCAGGAAGGGAGAAGGGCCTTCCCATAGCTCTGGCCTTAGGCAGCGGCCCAGGAGGTCACATCAAGCAGGCAGCAGCAGTTCCCACAGCAGCCCCTACAGCAGCCAGCATCGATTGTTGGATGAGCAGCCCATTCTTACCTTAGCCCTGTGTAGAGGCCCTCTGGCAGCTGACCTTTATCTCACACTAAATGGTGGCCCTGTCTATGAAGCTTATCTGAATCTCAGCCCCAGTGCTGTCTTGGTGGAACTGGAGGTCAGATGGCTGTGGAGAGGAAACTGCTAAGATTCGGGACACAAAAATCTCTTCTGCTCCCAGACCAGTGTACACACTTGATTGTGCCACCTTGGAGGAACTGAGATTTTACAGATTCCCAGAGTATGCCCTACTCTTGACAAAGGACCCAAAAGTCAAGTAATTGGTTGGGAAAATGCCCAAAACAGGGGAAAAAAATAAGACTATAGAAGGTTACTTTCCTAGTGAACAGATCTCTTTCTCCCATCCTTTCAGATGAGGAAGAACAATGCTTACCATCAGAGAAAGACATAAAAGTCAAGGCTTCTGTATCCCAAATATCCAAAATAAATATTCAGTGGTCTCAGGCCATGGAAGAGCTCAAAAAGGATTTTGAAAATCAAGTAAGAGAGGTGGAGGAAAAATTGAGAAGAGAAATGAAAGAGATGCAAGAAAATCATGAAAAGCAAGTCAACAGCTTGCTAAAGGATACCCAGAAAAATGCTGAAGAAAATAACACCTTGAAAAATAGGCTAACTCAATTGGCAAAAGAGGTTCAAAAAGCCAATGAGGAGAAGAATGCTTTAAAAAGCAGAATTAACCAAATGGAAAAGGAAGTTCAAAAGCTCACTAAAGAAAATAGTTCTTTCAAAATTAGAATGGAACAGATGGAGGCTAATGACTTTATGAGAAACCAAGAAATCACAAAACAAAACCAAAAGAATGAAAAAAATGGAAGAGAATGTGAAATATCTCAGTGGAAAAACAGCTCACCTGGAAAATAGATCCAGGAGAGATAATTTAAAAATTATGGAACTACCTGAAAGCCATGATCAAAAAAAGAGCCTAGACATCATCTTTCATGAAATTATCATGGAAAACTGCCTTGATATTCTAGAACCAGAGGGCAAAATAAATATTGAAAGAATCCACTGATGACCTCTTGAAAGAGATCCAAAAAGAGAAACTCCTAGGAACATTGTGGCCAAATTCCAGAATTCCCAGGTCAAGGAGAAAATATTGCAAGCAGCTAGAAAGAAACAATTCAAGTATTGTGGAAATACCATCAAGATAACACAAGATCTAGCAGCTTCTACATTAAGGGATCAAAGGGCGTGGAATATGATATTCCAGAAGTCAAAGGAATTAGAACTAAAACCAAGAATCACCTACCCAGCTAAACTGAATATAATACTTCAGGGGGGAAAATGGTCTTTCAATGAAATAGAGGACTTTCAAGCACTCTTGATGAAAAGACCAGAGCTGAAAAGAAAATCCAACTTTTAAACAGAAGAATCAAGAGAAGCATGAAAAGGTAAACAGCAAAGAGAAATCATAAGGGACTTACTAAAGTTGAACTGTTTACATTCCTACATGGAAAGACAATATTTGTAACTCTTGAAACTTTTTTCACTATCTGGGTAGTTGTGGGATTACACACACACACACACACACACACACACACACACACACACACACATACAAACACACATACAGAGAGAGAGAGAGAGAGCACAGGGTGAGTTGTATAGGAAGGGATCATATCTTAAAAAAATGAAATTAAGGGGTGAGAGAGGAGTAAATTGGGAGGAGAAAGGGAGAAATGGAATGGAGGAAATTATCTCCATAAAAGAGGCAAGTTAAAGACTTTTCAGTGGAGGGAAAAAGGTGAGAGAAAAAACATGAAGCTTACTCTCATCACATTCGACTAAAGGAAGGAATAAAATGCACACTCATATTGGTACGAAAACGTATCTTACAAAACAGGAAAGCGGGAGAGAAGGGGATAAGCAGGATGGGGGGAATGATGGAAGGGAGGGCAATGGGAGGAGGGAGAAATTAGAAGTCAACACTCTTGGGGAGGGACAGGGTCAAAAGAGAGAATAGAAGAAATGGGGGGCAGGATAGGATGGAGGGAAATATAGTTAGTCTTGCACAACACAACTGTTATGGAAGTCATTTGCAAAACTACACAGATATGGCCTATATTGAATTGCTTGCCTTCCCAATAGGGATGGGTAGGGAGGGAAGGAGAAAGAAAAGTTGGAACTCAAAGTTTTACGAACAACTGTTTAGTATTGTTCTTGCATACAACTAGGAAATAAGAAATACAGGTAATGGGGCATAGAAATTTATCTTGCCCTACAGGACAAAAGAGAAGATGGGGATAAGGGAAGAGAGGGATATTAGAAGTGAGGGCAAATTGGTGACAGGGGTAATTAGAATGCTTGGCATTTTGGGGTGGGGGAAGGGAGAAATGGGGAGAAAATTTGGAACTCAAAATTTTGTGGAAATGAATGTTGAAAACTTAAATAAATAAATTTTTTAAAAAATGTGTTGACTAGACTCCATGCATGGGCAGTTAGTTTCACATTCTGGTCAGGACTTCCATACCCAAAATAAAGTCTCAGTAACAGATGACACTTCCAGCAGATGGCAGCAAAGAAACAGCAAACATCAGCATAGGACATTTGAAAAGGTAGAAGGGAGGAACAGGACAGCACAGCAAGTCCTAGCTATAATACAACTTTTCCTCATCTGTCTAGGGAGTAGTCTCTTTCCTCACCATCATGGAAGTCTATGAAAGATTTTTATCCCTTTGTGAATAGAGAGATAGGGATGATTCTACTGCCTAATTTTTTTTCCTACTATTTACTTTGTTATTTTGTCCCAAATAAATGCTGGTGTTTAATTTATGGCTCCTGTCTGACCTGTTAGTAGAGAATGAACTCAATGAGAGTTTGAGACATGATTAAAATTATGCAAAACATGTCACATGGAACCTAGGGTAGCAAGGGTTTCCAGAATCATCAGGGACTCCTGATATAATGAAGTACACTTCTAATAGGGCAAAAATGGCTAGAATAAACATCAGGTCAGGTAAGAAGAGAGAAGTTACTCAGTAAGCTTTAACAAAGTTAAGAGCAAATACAGATGATTCAAAGTTGTTTCTTTTTAAATCACTGTCTGTATTATTTTGTTGGCTGGTGTGATTTTGTGGAAAGACAATGTGGGTGAGGATCAGGTATTGCATTAAGCTTAGACAAAGTTGAATGAAAGCATGATTATTACTGATTAATTATTACAGAAGTTGGCATACCTATAAAAAAAGAGTTGTGTTTGTTATACTTTTAATATATAACATGGGATTCATTCTACCATTGCTGCTCCTTGACAACTTTCATTAAAGTAAAACTTTAAAATAAGTTTCCTAATCAACTTCTTAACTGTTGTTTTTCACATCTCCACAATTATCTATTTATCTATCTATTTTTCTAAAACTATCTTCACAAAACCATACCAGTCAATCTTTCAATACTTTGAGATAGTAGCTCTGATATACAAAAAAAAAAAATTAATCCTGTAGTGCTTTTCTATTGCTTTTTGTACCTTTGAATATCTGAATAATCATGACAGTATTACACTTGACAAGTTTTTTCATTTTGTGCTATTAGGATATGGGAAGTGGCACATTGAAAACAGTGTGGGATCATGGATAGAGAACCAGGTTTAAAGTCAGGAAGACTGCCTTTTAACACTTGCTATCTGAATGATCATGGAAAAATTACAACATTTCAGTGCCACTGATGCAACTCTTTGCAACTCTAAGTAATAGAGGACTTGTAGAGCTGCATTGGTGGAGAAGGTTCCATACTAGGAGTTCCCTTCACCTATGAAACCACAGGATTGTACCTCAACATCTCGTCCCCCCAAAAACAAATTATTTGAGTGCATTATAAAGGAATTAATATGTCTATTAGCATAAAACAGGCATGGTCAATACTCAAACCTTGTCAAAAGGATTATACTTTCTAACTTTCCAAAGAAAAGTCACAGTTGCCCTGAGGAGGGAAGAAACATGAAAATACTCTGCCAAGGGAACACATTCTTCAGGAAGTTGTTATTCACCCCAAACAGTGCTTGCCATGAAAATTGTTTTCTCCTGTGGGCAGGTAGTACTATGGTAACTATCAACTCAGCTCACCGAGCCATCTTGGAGACTCCTACAGGAAAATAAAGGGATGGAAAAGTTACAATTAAATAACGTCTTAAAGTTCTCTAGCAAGGAATACACAGAAAGAAGCAGAATAACTTAGAAGGTCAGTTCTCCCTCAATTTAATCTCCAGTTCTGGAAAAAGAATTTGTCAAGTTAAGTGAAGACACATTTGGTTTAGATTAGTTGTCAGCCTCAAGGTATATTCATTCAAGGACAAAAAAATTCTCCCCTGCCTCCATCCTTTACTTGTTACTATGAGCTGGAGTAGGAGATGCCAGAGGTGATCTTGAAAAGACAAGCAAGTGACACCAATCAACCATCCAGATGTATATGAATTGCTACTTTAAATACCTAGCAATAGATACAGCAGACATGAAGGTCTCAAAACTTGACCACTCCTACGACTCTTTCAGTGAGCTCCAATAACAATATATCAGGATGTAATTTATTCAGGGACAAATTCATCTTTTGCAAGATACCAGAAACCTTTTATCAGTTTCTCAGTGTGTGAAGCAGCATATCAAACAGTTATGACAATGCCTTAAATTTGAAGGCTGTTTTAATGAATCAAAGAAAGAATGCAACATTTCTGTGGCTATATTGATGAAGGACTGTGAAATCAAGCCATGTTGCAGACTAATTAGGGTCATGGACACAAGCTGACTACAAAAATGACATCAGGTTACAAGATGAACTCACTATGACTATGTCCAGATCATTTTTCATTAATGATATGAGGATAGCACAGGACGATATGCAAGCATAATACTTTAAATGCAGAGAATGGTATTGGACTTTCAGACTTCAGTAGCAATGAGGAGGATTTTTTTTTAACATTAACTCTTGCTTTAATTAGCTCTTTTGGCCAATATTGTTTAGCATATCTCCAAGACCATCTGGAAAGACAAATGGATATGCTGTTGCCATCAGTTCTAATGATTCCCCATGCATTCTCTTTCTTTCTCTCTCTCTCTTGTTTATCTAACCTAAATACACTGAGATCATACAATGCTTTAATGAATGAGGTTCAAAGAAATTAAAGCAAACTGCTAAAACTAAACCTACTACTAAACTGAGAAAAAGGATGGTCCTTTGTCTTTACCTCCGAAGTAGAATCACAGACTCTAAAAGTTGGACAAGACATTAGAATTCCTCTGATTTTTTCCTAAGCATGAATCCCATCTAAAAAATGATTGAAAAATGATCATCTAGACTACAGTTGAAATGCAGTCATTCAGAAATTCATTATCAAACATGGCAGCATATTGCACGTTTCAGTTCAATTCAACATTTTTAAGTACCTACATAGTTTAGCTAAGATATAACTTAGTTCATTTGAAACTTCTACATAGTAGGGAGATAGGATACAAATATAAATGAATATACTACACAGTAATATAAGATACGTGAACTATAGAATCACAGACTCCTAGGATGAACAAAGGGACCTGAGAAGCAATCCATTTCAACCTAAAGCCCTGCAAACATTGCCTCTACAATACCCCTGACAAGTGGTTAACCAGCCTCTACTTGAAAACTTCTTATGGGGTTGATGAGAGGGTAGAATTCATTACCTTCTGAGGCAATATTTTCTACTTTGAGGTAGTTCCAATTAGGAAGTGGTTCCTTACATGAAACTTACATCTACTTCTCTGTAGCTTCGACTCATTCTATCATGCTGAGGCCAAGTAAGACAAATCTAATCCTTCCATATACTTGGATCTAGCTACCATATCTCCCCCTCCTCCCAAAAAACTCTTTTATCTTGATTCAATATCCCATGTCTTATGTATCCCTCCCATTTTTGTGTCAGTTTCAAATTTGGTAAATATGCCATCTATAACTGCTACAACTGAAGTCACTAAGATAAATATGAAACAACATGGGGGAAATAAAGATGCTCTCCTTCAAATTGATGTTGAGCCATTAAAAATTATTTGGATCCAATAATTCACTCACTTCAAAATCCATCAAACTGGAAAATTGTCAGGTCATATTTCTCTATTTTGTCTGCAAAGTTATATGTGAGACTGTATCAAAGGTTTTGCTGTAATCTAGGTAAATTATATCTACAGCAGTCCCTTTTCTATTGGTCTAGGAAGCCTGTTAAAAATGAAAATAACATTACCATAACCTGTACTCAATCACATGATTCTAGCCGTTAGCAATTATTTCTTTTCTAAATATTTACAAATCATCTCTTTAACAACACAGATTTGAAGACTCCACCCTGCTCTCTTTTTTTTGACAATGAGGGTAATTTGGTCCCTTGTCCTGTCTTATACCATCTCTCTGTACCCATATTTCTGTTTTTTAATTTAATATCTTTTTGTTACATTTTCAGTTCCACATTGTCTGCCATCCTCTCTTCCCACCACACAGTAGAGGAGGCCACCGTTTGTCACAGATTTAGAAATATGTGTAAAAGAGTACTACACGTATTTCTATTTATCAGTTCTTTTTCAGGAGGAAGATAGCATCTTCCTTCATAGGTTCTTTATAGCTGATTTAGTATTTATAATATCCAGAATAATTTAGTTGTTCACAGTTGTGCTTTAAACAATATTGCTGTTACTGTATACAATGTTCTCTTGGTTTTGCTCATTTCACTTTTCATTATTTCATGCAAGTCTTCCCATGTTTTTCTAAAATCAACCAACTCATCATTTCTTGCAGCACAGTAGTATTCCATCACAATCATATAACCCAATTTGTTTATCCATTTCCCAATTGATGGGCATCCCCTCAATTTCCAGTTCTTTGCCACCACAAAGAGAGCTGGTATATTTTAGAATGTACAGGTTCTTTCTCTTTTTTCCCAGTCACTTTGTAAAACAGACTTAATGATGGTATTTCTGGGTTCATGATATTTCAAAGATCCTGACAATTCAGCAGTCACATCTGTTGTTTCTTTTAGTACCCTTCACAGAAATCTTGGTGACTCAAACTCATTGCATGTAACTAAGTGCTGGAGTTTTAATTCCCTCTTAACCATTTTTGTTCTATTCTTTCTAGTTTAAAGAGCACTAT
This sequence comes from Notamacropus eugenii, assembly GCF_028372415.1. Lineage (NCBI taxonomy): Eukaryota > Metazoa > Chordata > Mammalia > Diprotodontia > Macropodidae > Notamacropus > Notamacropus eugenii. The sequence goes on from NC_092876.1 coordinate 162,141,229, forward strand.
ATTTTATATAGAAAACAAAATTTTTTTAAAAATTTACTTTTTTTAATAATCCATTATCATTATCCCAGACAGTCAATGTGGTTCATTGGATAGACAACTGGCCTAAAAATCAGTAAGCTTTTGAGGGTTCAAGTCCTATCTCTGACACACCCTGACTGTATGACCCTGGATTAGCCATGTGACCTTCTGAATGCCTCCATACAAGTTTCTAAGATTGTAAGCTGCAGATGAATTTTAACCAACTGGTAGAAAGAGATTCTTCAATGGGACTTCCTACACCAGGAAAATCAAAGACTTACCCTCCCAAAATCATTACCCACATATCCCCAAAGAACTATCTTACCCATTCTTTAACCTTTCCCCAACAGAGTTAAAAGTGATCAGCTTATTCTGAGCTTTAGTGCTTCTTACAGGAATGTGCTATATTTTTGTATTTATTCTTGATTCTATCACTCACACACAGACACACACATATATATTAAATGAATATATACATACAAATGTTTACATATATGTACATTTAAGCTGTTTTTTTTTTTATTTTTAGTTTATGGAATTTAAGTTTAATTTAACATTTAAGGTTAATCATAGGAACACAGAACCTCAGAACTAGAAGTCAGCTCAAAGTCTTTTTCATCCAACCTATACCTGAACATGAATCTCATCTGTATTATAGTCAACAAGTCGTAATATCCATTCACAGATTAATCTAGGTATGAGCTAATCAAATCATCTGTCAAGGTTTATCCTCATCATTCTTGATTTCTCCTTAGCATTTAACACTATTGATCAGTCTCTCATAATAATATTTCCTCTCATAGTTTTGTAACACCTGTCTCTTGGTTCTCCTACCTGTCTGATCACTCTTCAGTCTCTTTTTCTGTATCATCCATATCCCATCTCCAAAATGTGGGTATATCCCAAGGCTCTGTCCTGTCACCTTCTCTCTATATACTCTCTGTTTGTGTCTCTCAGCCTGTGTATATGGGTATGTGTCTCTATCTCTCTCTGTATATATAATTTCCTTAAAGGTCTATTATCCTTGACTTCCAGATCTATAAATCTAGTTCCAGTCTCTCTCCTGAACTCCAGTCCCATATCACCAACTGCCTGTAGGACATTTTGAACTGGATGTCCAATAGGCATCTCAAACTTAACATGTCCAAATCAGAAGTCATCTATCCCCCTAAATCTACCCCTCTTTAGGATTTTATTTCTGTCAAGGTCACCACCATTTTTCTAGTTTACTAGGTTTACAACCTCAGTCTCACCCTTTATGTCTCATTCTCCCTGAAATTAGCATTTAGGGCTTAAACATCACACTGCTAAATCATACTGAATTTTGATACCTCCAGGCCTTTTTCATACAACAGTTTTTAGCCACATTTTCCCTGTTTTATACTTTTTATAGCTAATTATTAAATCCATGTGCAGGACTTTAGATTTATACATATCAATTGAAGAGAAAATTACCTTAGAGAGAGCTGAGACTGAGATCTAGCTGTGATAATAATTTCCTTTTCAGTCTTCAGGAATTCCTTGATGTCCAGGCTGCTTAGCCACTAATGGGGCAGCCACACCCCCTTACCTTTCTACTATCCACCCAGACTTTCTGTTGCATCAGGTGGAAAGAGTGACATATGATTATTCACATTGCTTGTATGATGTAGGAATCACCCACAATAACCCTTCCAGTAAAATGGAAGACCAGAAGGTCTTACCATCTGCCCTGCTCCTTCATCCTAAGGTCATCTGGGTCTTACCATCTGCCTTGCTACTCTGCCCTCCAGATTGCATGGCACTATCATCTATTCTACAGCTGAATTCCCTTACATGTGTTATCTCCCCCAATTAGAGTTTGAGGTTCTTTAGAGCAGGGACTGTTTTTCTTTTTCTGTTTCTATCTCATTGTCTAGCACAATGCTTGATATATAGTAAAGCCTTAATAAATTCTTTTTCATCTCTTCATTAGCTCTTAATCAATCAATCAATAAGCATTTATTAAACACTTACTATGTCCTAGGTATTGTCCTAAGCACTAGGAATATAAAGGCCAATGTGAAAACAGTCCTTGCCCTGAAGAATCTTATGGTCTACTTGTAGAAGACAATATGTATAGTTATATAGATATAGACTTATACAAAATAGACTTAAAATATATACAAAGTGATTTGGGGGAGAAGACACTAGCAGTTTTAGGGATCAGAAAAAGTCTCATATAGAAAGGAATACTTGAACTGAGCCCTAAGAACAATTGGAAATCTGAGAAATGGAGCCAAAGGGGGAGTGCATTCCAAGTGTGGGAGCTAGTCAGCACAAAAACACAAAAGACAGACAGAAAGAAAGACAGGCATAGAGACAGATGGAAAAATAAATAGAGCATCTCTTAAGTACATGCCAGATCACTGTGCTCCTACAGAGGTGGGAGATAGAATATTGTGTATGTGTAAAAGCAAAGGGGCCAGTTTAGCTAAACCATAATCTACATTGAGAGGAGTAATATGTGATAAGGTTGGGAAGGTAGGTTGAGGTCAGACTGTGAAGGACTTTAAATGCCAACTAGAGGACTTGATGTTTGATCCTAGAGATCTCAAAGCGTCACTGATGTTTGAGTAGAGAAGTGAAAAGAGTCAGATTTGTGTTTTAGGGAAATCAGTTTGACAGCTCTGTGAAGGATGGGTTATGAAGGAGAGAGACTCAAGACACTAAAACCAAGTAAGAGGCTGTTGCAATAGTTGAGAAGTGGTAAGGAGGGAACAAAGGTGGTGACTGTATGAGAGAAGAGAAAGAAGTGGAGTCTGATATGGTAGGCAAATAATGTCAAAGATCCAGCTAAGTATCAAAGTAATGAGACCAGGTTAATTGTTATTTATGATGATAATTATTGATAATAATAATAATTTATTGCCTTTCATTTGTACAGTATGTTTTTTTTTTAATTTTCAAAGCTTTTTTGCACATGTCATCATGATTTCACTTCAAAACAGTCTTGTGGACAATACAAAGCAGTTGTTATTATCCTCTTTTTATAGATGAGGAAACTGAAGGACAAGAAATTTAATGATTTGCTCCTTCCAAAGTATTATTATATTCTATACTCCTTGAATATAGAATTTCTTCTTAATACTTTAAAAAATATCTAGCTTCACCAATTACAGAGAGGTATGATGGTTTTATGAGTGTAGTCTGTAGAAATTGAAATCTTCAAGAGAAAATAGAAATGATTGTGAACCAATATTCAGAATTATTATAATACTATGAATCGATGATAAACCTGAGGAACGTAGAGTTAATGTACCATTACATACCATGGAAATGTTGCCAAACTATGCAGTGATAATATTTTATTTATGTTTGTGTCATATTTCCCTATTAGAACATAAGTTCCATGAGGATAGAGAAGTACATTTTACTTAATTTGCACGTAGTACAATGCTGTATGTATCCTGAACAATTAATAGATATTTGTTCCGTGTTGAATGATGGTTAAATACTGACAGTGTTGCTCCATGATTCTTTGCCCTTCAGAATCATTGGAAGAATGTTAGTATTTAAAAGATGGGTTTTGTTTTAGAAAGCAGATTGTATTCATTGAAAATGCTACACAGTGAAAATATTTATAACAACTCTTTTTGTGGTGGCAAAGAACTGGCAATCGAGGGAATGGCCATCAATTGGGGAATGACTGAACTAATTGTAGTATCTGAATGTAATGGAATACCATTGTGCTATAAGAAATGACGAGCAGGTGGATTTCAGAAAAACTTGGAATGATTTACATGAACTGATGCTGAGTGAAATGACCGAAACCAGAAGATCGTTGTACACGCTTACAGCAACATTGTATGATGATCAGGTATGATAGATTTAGCTCTTCTCAGCAAGATTCATGATGAGAAAAGCTATCCACATCCAGAGAAAGAACTATGGAGTCTGAATGCAGACTGAAGCATACTATTTTCACTTTTTTTGTTTTTTTCTTTCTTATGGTTTTCCTTTTTTATTCTGATTCTTCTTCCACTACATGAGTAATGTGGAAATATATTGAACATCATTGTAAATGTATAACCTGTATCAGATTGCTTGCTGTCTTGGGGAGCGAGGAGGGAAGGAAGGACGGGAGAAAAATTTGGAACTCAAATCTTATAAAAATGAATGTTGAAAACTATCTTTACATGTAATTGGAAAAACTACTTTTAAGTGGAAAAATTATAAAAAGAAAATGCTACACAATGATACTGATGATAGCTAACATTCATATAACACTTTAAGATTTGCATAGAGTTTTACATATATTATTATCTCATTAGATCCTCACAACAACCAGGGGCAGTAGCTCCTATTATTATCCTCATTTCTCAGTCAAGGGAACTGAAGCTTAGAGAAAGATTAAATGACTTGCTTAGGTCATAAAGTTAATAAGTGTTTGAGGCTGGATTTAAATTTAGGTCTTCCTTATTCTAAGTCTTACACACTTTCCACTGCTCTACTTAATTCTCTCCCATAAGCTGCTCAATATAATCCAGCTCCCTGTCCTCCTTTATTCAGTAATAGGACCAGCTCAGGAGGACAAATGTACCAATTTTCATAAAAGGGAAGAAGACAATGTCTTCTGACTATAAAATCTAAGCTAGACTTTAATTCCTGGCAAAATTTTAGAAACAACTAAATGTATTGATGTGTATTTTGGCTCCATTAAGGAAAGGAGATGTCACCTGTCTATATTTAGCTCTTCTTTCCAGTAGGAAGAGGAGGGAATAAGTAGATAGAAGTTGCTAGAATAACAGATAAAATCTATTTGAGCAGCCTACCAATCACCCAAAGAATTCTATGAATTGCTATGTACATTCTTATCTGGCTCTTCCAGAATTGTACCAAAGGCTTCAGCTGACTTTTGTGTAATTGTTGCTGTTTCTCAGATTCATCAACAGTTCTGGACAGAGCTGATTCATCTGGAAGTTCCATGAGTGCTGCTTCACTTCTCAGAGATCAGAACTAGCTGAGACTTGGGTTGTTTGGAGAAGCTGTTTAGTACATGTGTCCTTGTATCTTTTTTACATGTGTTTGCCACAAGTGGTTTCTGTAGTGACAATAAACCTTGTAGTTGAACTAAAGAACTATGGGACAATTTTTCTGTTCCTTGAAATCCAGAACAGGACTAACTCAAGAGATCAATAAATCAACAAGCATTTATTAAGATGCTCCTACGTGCCAGCTTTGACGGATAAAAAGGCAAAAATTAAAACAATCTTTGTCTTAAGATGCTTACATTTTCATCAAGGAAAGACAGCACACATAAAAATATGTATATGCAAATATATCCTAAATAAGTAAAAAAATACCTTTTTGGTAGGAGGGTACTAGCAGCTAACGGTATCAGGAAAGACTACATGTAATAAGTGTTTCTTGGACAGAGTTTTGAAGTAAACAAGGGATTCTAAGAAGGGAAAGTAAGAAGAAAGTGGATTACACATATGGGGAGTGGCCAGGAAAAAGATGTGGAGAAAAAAAAGATGAAGTGTTATATGTCAAGAATAGCAGGAAGGCCAGTTAAGTCTGGACCTTAGATTTCAGGAAGGGGAGTAACATATGATAGTTGGGATGGTGGGTTGGGAGCAGTTTGTGAAAGAGTTTAAATGCTAACCAGAAGAACTTACATTTAGTCCTAGGGACAAGAGGGAACCCCTGAAGTTAACTGAGTTGAGGGAACACACTGGAGATATGTGTGTTAAATGAAAATATAGTTAGCTCAGGGAATTTTGGATTGCTTAAATCCCAAAGAATAATCCTCATTTGGTCAACATCAACTTGAAGGGAGTTTTCTTATCAAAATGCCATATATATCTTTTGTCATATGCTATTTAGCATTTTAAAAAATCGTCAATAATAATGAGCATTTACATAGAGTTTTAATGTTTATAGAGCAATTCATATGCATCATCATTTCATCCAAGCCTCACAATGACCATATGGGATGGATACTTCAGGTATTACTATCCCCATTTTACAGATAAGTGAAACTCTAAAAAGTCACTAACAGCTGGTCACAATAGCTGCTATCAGGGGCTAGATTCAAACTCAAGTATCCCTGACTCCTCATCCAACAGTTTTTATTATACCATGCTGATCCAAGGCATTAATAGCAGCCTTATTAAATTTATATCCACCTGTAGCTGGATGAGGGTAAATAACACTCTGATAACAGTGTCAAAAGCCAAAAAGAACAGAGTGGAAAACAAGCTAGTAGGATGGGCTAGGCCTACTTAATCAGATGAGGTTTAATAGGGATAAATACAAGGCATTGCATTAGAGTTTCAAAAATCAGCTTCACAAGTACACGATGTGAAAGGATGATCAGATAACATTTTGTTCATGTGAAAAATATCTGAGACTGAGTTTTAGTGGATAGCAAGCTCAACATGAGTCTAGAGTGTAATGTATCAACTATCACTGTAGCTAAGAAACTGTCCTGAAGGAAACATTGTGTATACAATGAGGAACCTAATAGTCTTGTCATACTCTATGTCGGTCAGACAACAACTGGGAATACTTTGTTCCACTCTGGGTGCTACATTTTAGAAAAGACAAGCTGGAATGCACCCAGAATGATGACGGAACTGTAGGATATGCTATGGTCAGAGGATCTGGAGATACCCAGTACAGAGAAGAGAAGCCTGTGAGCAGATGATAACTGCCTTTAAATTTTTGAAAAGCTATCTGGGCAGAGACATTATTAGAATTGTTCTGCTTGGCCTCATCAGACAGCAAGGGGTCAAAGCTGTGCAGGCAGATTTATGCTGGATATAAAGAAAAAAATCCAAACAATTAGGATTGCCCAAGAATGAAATGGATTATCTTGGGAGGGAGTGTATTTTCTTGTCACTCCAGGTATTCAGGTAAATTCCACTAATGGGTTATGTTATAGAAGAGATTTCTATTTCTGTATATGCTAGACCATGAGACTTCTGGTGTAACTTCTAACTCTAATATTCTGGAATTGTATTGGATATTAAGTAGGTAAAGTTTGACTGGAGTAGAATTGTATAAGAGAATAGTGCCCTCACTAGAACTATCAAGGTAGGATGGACCTATATCAAGAATCAGGGTGGGGAAGGGAGCAAAAGAGGAAAGTAAAACAAGAACTTTAGAGTGGAAAGAGACCAAAAAAGGAGAGAAATGAGCAAAGCTACGTTAAACAAAATGGAGAGCTTAATAATTATCCAATGAATTTAGTCAGTTCAAGAAGTCAATCTAGATCATAGGGCCATGGATTTAGAGTTAAAAGAGACTTCAGAAGTTATCTAGTTTAACCCTCTTGTTTTATGGGGAAAGATACTAAGGCCCAGAAAGTCTCATCTTTACTTGAGAAAAGTATCCTGAACTCCATTCTCTGTTGAGGCATAAGAATCTTTAACTAAGGAGAGCCTAAGGAGAACCAGGATTCCAAAGGTCCTTAGTAACCTCTAAATTTGGTTACAGCTTTGGTGAAAATCCATCAATAAAGATTTATTAAGCACCTACTATGTGCCAGGCACTGTACTTAGTGCTAGAGATACAAAGAATGGCAAAAGACAGTCCCAAGGGGGAGCTCACAATATACTAAGGGTGACAACTTGCAAGCTACTCTGTACAAACTACATACAGGGGAAGTAGGATATAACTACAGAGGGAAGGTACTAGAATTAAGAGGGTTTAGGAAAGGTTTCTTGTAGGAAGTGGGATTTTAGCTGGCATTTGAAGGAATGCATCGAAGCTAACGGGGTAGAGGAGGAGGGAGAGAATACCATGTATATGGGACAGCCAGTGAAAATGCCTAGAACTGAGAGGTATGTCTTATAGAGGAGCAGCAAAGAGATCAGTGTCATTAGATCACACTATGTGGTAGGTTATAAGACTTAAGAAGACTGGTGAGGTAGGGAGGCCTAGGCTATGAATGCCAACCAGAGAAATTTATATCTTATCCTAGAGGTAAGAGGGAGGACTTTGTGGTGAAAAGAAGAGGTAATAAAAACTCCACCTTTTTGTCTCATCATCCCTCTTCTTTGTTATGAGCACACTATTTACCTCAGGTCCTAAATTTCTAGAGATTAGCTTTGATTCAAGTCAAAGAACCAAGATTATATTCAATAACTAGTTCAGGAGTTCATGACTTTTAGTCTTGAGTTATCTGTACTATATATAACAGATATCATTGTTGCTTGATTGTTTGAGTTGTTTCATGACCCTATTTGGTTTTTATGGCAAAGATACTAGAGTGGTTTGCCATTTCTTTCTCCAACTCATTCTACAGATGAGGAAACTGAGGCAAACAGGTTGAAGTGACTTCCCCAGGGTCACAGGTAGTATCTCAGGCCATATTGAACTCAAGAAGACAAGTCTTCCTGACTCCAGGCCTGGCATTCTATCTGCTGTGCCATCTAGCTATCTTATAATAGATATAACTGTAAATAACTATAGATAATTGATCATCTCTCCATTTTTTCTGTATAGACTTAGTTTAGATAAAAAATGAGAAGTTAAAACAAAATTAAAGGCCATCAAAAACATTTTTCCCCTCAAACAGCTTCTTTAAACTCTAGCAAACCAAACAAGATTTTTTAAAAAATGAATGCAAGATGTTGAGCTGGCAAGACTACTTTTCTATTAATCAGTACATTATGAGTCATAGACCAAACTCACAGTAAGGGCATTCTCTAGTTAAAGAATGGTTGATGCTGCATTATCTAGAGGGAGATTCAGTAAAACATGAGCTGGAAAAACTAGACTTCAAATTGTGGTAAATTCTATTTATAACTGCTACAGCTTCACAATACATTCTTTGAAACTTGAAATATCATATTAATTCTCTGAAACTTGGAAGAACATATCTCCAATAAAGAAGTAAGTAGCTACCTATTGCTACAACTTAGAAAGCTTGCTATCATAAAGATTCTAAGGAACTCATTATGGTACTGTGTAAGGAGCACTGGAGTTAAGAGTTCTAGGACCTGAGTTTGAATTCTGGCTCTGCTGCTGCCTATGTGAGGAACCGTGGCCAAGATACTGGTCTACTCAGGGCCTCTGTTTCCTCAAGATGGAAGAAAGGAGTTGGACTGGAAAGTACCTTCCCATGCTCAATCTATGAATCTAGGGTTCTAGTAGAACTCCAGGATTTTCAGCTTTCACATTCTCCAGATAAGATCCTGAAAAGGATCACTAGAGGATTTTATGGGTGATATCTATCAACAAAAAGAACTCATACTGATTAAATGGATTAACCACATTCTAATGGTGGAAAGAGAGGGGGTGAGGGAATGAAGAAAGTCTTCAGCTATGTTGTTATAGGTATGTCTCCTTCACACATTTCTTTTACCCCTTCTCCTCCACCCATGTCCATATAGTTTTATTCTCCCACTGTTTCTCTCTTCTTGCCACTCCCTTATTCCTCTCTTTCCTCAAAAGATCTATTTCTTTATAATTTTCCATTTCTTCTCACTTCCCCTACTGATTCCAGGCTAGAAAGTTCAGTGAGGGGAGAAGGGAGAATGGAAATAGTTGATCATAGAGTAAGACCATCAGCTCCATTCCAACTTCACTAGCACCCACACCAGATCCACTTGAATGACTCACTTGTGCCATTAGGATTTGACCCACCTTCTAAATCCTCCACTCATGCTTCTGGGCTGCCCAGAACTGAAGAGTTAGAAAAACAAACTTATTTCATGCATTAATTAATGGTGTGTAATCTCAGCTAGACTCATTGGCATTTAACAATCAAGATTGTATTCTTATTGATATATCATTTTTCACACAAGAATAGGAAACAGGGACTCATCAGAGTGTCCTGAAACCCTTCTCTTCAACTGATTTCCCATTCATCCTTGGTTTTTTTTTTTTTTGGAAGGGGGAAAGGCCAGGCAATTGAGGTTTAGTGACTTGCCCAAGGTCACACAGCTAGTGTCAAGTGTCTGAGATCAGATTTGAACTCAGGTCCTCCTGACTCCAGGGCCAGTGCTTCATTCTCTGTGCCACCTAGCTGCCCCCATTCATTCTTTAAAGCCCAAATCAGCCCCTTCTTTCAAAAAAATCTTTCCAGATTCCCCTAATTAGTAAGGCACTTTTCCCTCTCAATACTTTGTTTATGTCCCTCTTGTATGCATGTACTCTATTTAATATTAGAGTTCTATCTATTTATCTATCTATCTATTTGTCATATTCTACTGCACTGATACAAAGGTCTAGTGGTAAGGGTTAGCTATCTCTGTGAATGCAGGATTTATGCTTTATTTACAGTATCTATCTTTCTCAGTACCTGGCACGATTCTTTCCGTGAAGTGGGTGGTGTGATGTGGTTTGATTTGGTTTAGTTTAGTTTGGCTCAGTCTAGTTTAGTTTAATTTAGCTTAATTCAGCTTGATCTTTCGTTTCATTGATGAATGGAATTTTTTCCTTCTTCCCTAGAAAGGAACTCCTACTAATACTCATAAGCAACTGCTTTGCAACTTACAGTCAAAAAGAGTTGTCTTAACCTGAATGGTTAGAGGGTTCATCTTGGATAATACAGTCTGCATGTGTCAGAGGCAGGAAATAATAAATCCAGGCTTTCATGATTCTAAGGCTGGCAGACTCTCTATCCACTATACTACACTGTCTCTCCAAAACAGTTATTTAATTAGCAAGGCTGAGTAGCTCCATTAGTATGAAGAACAGGAAAAAATTTGCAGTTACTTGCATTGAGTGCGGGATGTTAGTATTTCTGTCAAAACCAAGTAATTAATAATTATGTTACAAATGTAGGTTGGTTTCCTTCCTAAAAGAGAAGGTTAAGGAACTTGAAGGAACAACTCTTCTCACTCCAAATTATCAGGGACAATGAAATCTGGGTGGCACAGTGGATAGAGGACCAGGCCTGGAGTCAGGGAGACCTGGATTTAAATCCAGCCTCATATTCTTACTCTCTGTGTGACCCTGACCAAGTCACTTACCCTCTGTTTCCCTTAGTTTCCTTCTCTGTAAAAGGGATAATAACAACCACTTTCTAGGATTTTTGTAAGGATTAAATGAGATAATGTAAAGTGCTTAGCATAATGCCTCCCACATAGAAGGCACTACACAAATCTTAGTTATTATTATTATTAACCTTTTTTTAAAAAAAAAGAAATAAACAAAGTGGGTTTCAATGGGGAAAAAATGAAACTGAAGTAGCAGAAGAGAAATAACCTTTCAGGGGATTGGAGAGTTGAAGAATATAACACAGAAGAGGAATGAAAGGATCTAACATACTTGGAGCTAACACACACACACACATACACACACACACATACATACATACACAATCTCACATGAAATTCTTCTGAAAGAGCTGGACTAGGATTAGATGCTCGGAAAAGGAAGTGACTACTAGTCCTCCCTGGAATGATAACATAGAGCCATGGAAAATTTCAGGTGAGAGAGCATTCAGTAAGGTTCAGAGGAAGAAGAAAACTGTAGTTTTTATTATTGACTCTCTGCTCAGAGTTCCTAAGCAGCTATTTGTCCAACTGATACTGTCAGCAGAGAGGTCTATTGTTTTCCCAGCACAGGTATCCTGGATATAACAGAGAACCTCTCAAGACTTTAAAAGTGAATAACTATTACCCACTTCTAGTAACTCTCATGGGCACAAATGATATTGTCAGAAGAAACTTAGAAAACATTCCAAAGATTGCAAAATTTTGCAAAAGAAGTCAAAGAGCACAGAGGCACAAGTGGCAAGGGATGCAGAAGAGAACAATTATTTGGTAAGTGAATACTTGGCTAGGAAGATAGTGTCTAAGAATAGGATTTGGCTTTCTGAACCCTAGCTTATGAATCTAACAAAGACTATATATAGTAAGAATATATTTACTTGATGTTTTGAAAATCTAATCAAAAAGCTTTAAAATTAAAGGAACAGAGGAAGGAAGTTGCTTGTATATATCCACCAAAATAGATATCGTAGGAAGTGCTTACAATGAAGGGAGATGAATAAGAAGTTTGTGAGACAAAATTAAAGAACAAAATCAATAGTAAAATTCACAACCCCAAATGTTCAAAGTTTAGGTGATGATTAAAAGGGACTAGAGATTCTAATGCAAGAAGTCAACTTGACCTCGTAGATATCGCTTAGATTAAATGGCATGAAATCCATGACTGTAGTATACCTCTGGATGGGTATACCTTATTCAAAAGCAACAGGATATGCAAAAGGTGGGGGGAGGGAACAAGAGAGCATAAAAGAAGGAAACAAGTAGTTATTAACTACTTACTATGGGCCAGGCACTGTGCTAAGCACTTTACAAGTATTGTCTCATTTGATCCTTCAACTCTGGTAAGTAGGTGCTATTATTATTCCCATTTTACAACAGAAGAAACTGAGGTAGACTAATGTTAAATGACTTGCTCTTGGTTACACAGCTTGAAAGTAACTAGTAAATAAACAGATACTACCAAGTAACTGAGATTGGATTTGAACTTGCCTCCAGGCTTAACCCCCTCTTCATGGTGTCAGAAGCTACTTCATTTTCTATTTTTTTCATTGAACATAAATTTAAAAATGAGCAGTTTCACATACAAAGTAGAACATGAAAAAAGGATTGCAAATGCTTGCTTTCACAAAAAAGAGTATAGAACAAATTCAACCAATTACTTTAAAAACTGTTCTGCTTGTCTGTACTTCTTTCTGAACTATTTTATGTATTCTGGTGCACTTTAAAGAAATATCTTAAAGCTCCTCTTCTTTTCTTCTTTTCTTCTTTTTTGGGAGGGAGGATTGCTATTGCTACACCATGCTTAATTAAGAACAGAAAGAAAAACAAGACAAAAAGTACATACACACAGCAGCCATGTCCAAAAACATATATCTCATTCTGCACCTTGTGTCCATCACCTCTCTCTCTGGAGGTGGATAACATGCTTTATCATAGGTTCTCTGGAGACATGATTGTTCATTGCTTTGATTATAGTTCTTAAATATTAAAAGATTTTTTTTTAAGTATTGTTGTCATTGTATGTATTTTTCTCCTGGTTCTGTTCTCATCACTCTACAACAATTTCTGATTCCCAGGATTCTCTAAATCATTTCTTTCACTCTTCTTAAAGAATAATAATGTTCTATTACATTAAATAAATTCAAATAAATTCCATTGCCTTCATATAGCATAGTTTATTCAGCTATCTTCCACCCCCCACCCAGGATCCCCCTCTTCAGTCTCCAGTTCTTTTCCTTTGATTACTCCCTTCAGGATCAGGAAGTTTGTTTTGATTGCAACTATTCCCTCCCTTCTATTATCTTTCCTCTTCCTCCCCATCCCCATCCCTTCCTGTTTCCCTGAGTTTAATATGTTTCTACACCAAACTGTGTACATGTATGTGCTCAACCCTCCTTCATTCATTTAAGATTAAAAATGAGATTTATCTGATGTCCAATCCAGTATCTCTTCCTTCATGTTTATATACTCATTTTTCTCAAGCACTCCAGTTATGAGAAATAGTAAGTCCTATATCTTTCATCCTCATTTCTCACTAGTATATTCTTTTTCCCTTCCTTTAATCTTTCCTTCCTTAAAACTGTCAGAACACAATCAAGACTCAATATACCTCCCCTCCCCCAAGGTTCCCTGTCTTATTTAACTCAATACCCTTTGAAGATACTACAGTTCAGGAGAACACTATGGTAATGATGATCAATTGTGAAAGATTTAGCTACCTGATCAATACAATGATCTAAGACAACTCCAAAGGCCTCAGGATGAAAAATGCTATCCACCTCCAGAGAGAGAACTCTGAGTGCAGATTGAAATATATTTTTTCCATTTTCTTTTTCTTGCAACATGTTTAATATGGAAATGTTTTGCGTGACTCTATAAGTATAATTGGTATCATATTACTTGCCTTTTCAATGAGTGGGAGAGGGATAGAGGGAGGGAAAGAATTTGGAACTCAAAATAAAAAATAGTTAAACTAAATAAAGTATATTTTTTAAAAAGAAGATATTAAGTTTCCAAAATGACACTTTTTCCTTCTGCCCTTATCTCAATATTAGCCTTTCAATACCATCAACAGTCTCTATGGATTGCTCAAATAAATTTGCTTTTCTAAATTCATCATGAATCTTTTGTTGTATTTTAAATTTCTTTTTTCTAGTCTAGTCTTTTCATCTGGAATGTTTGAAAGTCCCATTACCAGTGACATCATGGGATGATGTCTTGACTTGCACAAGAATTGGACTTAGGTGAGGCAGAGTTGCAAAAAGTCATCAGAGCTTCACTCTTTTCTCCAGAATCATCAAAGTCCAGTGGCAACACAAAAGTAAAGATGATTGGTGATGCAATGGATGGCCTTGGAGTCTTTGATATCTGACCAAGTTCTAAGTGCTCCATAGCATGTGCTTTAGCTATCTTCATGGCTGTTGGAACAAATTATTCCCATCACCCCATTCCCCAGGGGAAAGTCTTCACATAATTGGGGTAGACATCCCCAACTCACCAAGAGGTTTTAGTCTATTAGTTAACCTTAACCTGATTCAGCCTGTCTGCCAAGACTTTTTTTTTTTACTGGGGTATGACTGTTGAGCACGCTACAGCTTCTTGGGTCCACAAATGAGAACTGGGTGAAAGTAGAAGTGGATAAGCAGCCCTGACAATGGCCCTCACACCAGGGTTGTTAGCTCTCCCTGACTAACCCATACACATAAAAGGATGCTTACCAACATGAGCCATCTGCAGCACCTAGGGTAGCACATATAGGAGTTCAATGAATATTTACTGAATGAGAGAAATAATATAAAAACAATTCTATTTAAACACTTGAAAAGCAAAATATACAAAGGTCCATTTTTTTCCTGCCTGTAATATTAATGTTAGCTTTTAAAGATACGTTATCTTTGATTGAAACCTATGTCTTTTGTCTTTTGAAATATTGCTTGTTGAGAGGAGAAACTTCCAGGTTTTGTGTGTTCCTATATGTGGTTCCTGGATATTTTAACTCTTTCTGGCTGCTTGAAATATTTTTTCTTTGACATGCAAGTTAGGGGTTTTGGCTGTGATAGTTTTAGAATTTTTTCTCTTTGGGTATCTTTCAGGCCTTAAGGTTCCTGAATTGGGCCTTTGTGCCAGGGCCAAGGTATTCCCTTGCTGCACTTTTGAGTAGGATAGTTGCCCTGGTTAGTCTCAACCTGAGTTGCCTCAGTTTCTATACTTGAGTTCTCTCCGTTGACCAGGACTAGGCTTCTTTGGATCTTTGAGGTGCAGAACACTGGATCTGCAGAGTCCTCTGTGATAAGAGTCAGAAAATAGTGGTCTTTGACTGCATAACAGAAGCAGATATTCTGAAGACTAAGTCCTAAGAACCTGGGCCAAGGGTCTGAGCACTGCTGCATCAAGAGTGGTTGATACTACTCCTAGTTCCAGATTGGTTGATACTGCTCCTAGTCCCTGTTATTTCTAGTTGAAAGAAAAGATTATTAATATTGGGGAGAAACAAGATTTATCCTGTTCTGAAACCTTATTCTCTAGTAGGTCAAACCAGCATCCAAAGAACATTATGGAGGATGATATTGCATTGGCTTTCTCCTCAGTCTTGTTCAGACCCACTCAAGTAGAGAAGCTCACTGTGTTCTACTTAGGTTTGGGTAGGGATAAATTCTTTGATTAGATTGCCCAGTGCGGAGTGATTTGGGAGTAAATGGCAGGACCAAAGTCAGGTCCTCCAGGCCCTCATTAGAATTAGTCTGTCTCTCATTATAACATTCATTCTCTCTCTCTCTCTCTCCCTCCCTCCCTCCCTCTCCCTCTCCCTCTCTCTCTCTCTCTCTCTCTCTCTCTCTCTCTCTCTCTCTCTCTCTCTCTCTCTCTCTCTCTCTCTCTGTCTCTCTCTCTCTTTACTTGTTAACCAATCAGAGTTGATTTCCACCCCCAGGAACGCCCACTCTTTCATTTTGGCTTCAATGATTTGTCTTTTGGTCTAAGAGAGATGACCAAATGACTATCTATTAATAATATGCTAGCATTATTAATAAAATGATTAATTGCCCAAAAACTATGTCTCTTGGACTTTTTGTACATCACACAGTCCTTTCCAAATGCCCAATGTAGGTTTCTGTCTACCCTGGGACTTTCTCAGGGAAACCCTCTAATCCCATTGCTTCAGGATATAGGACTTTAGAGACTATGCATATCTACCTCTGCTCAGTCTCTGACCTCATTTGAAGGCTTCCCATTTGTTTGCCTGAGTAAGGATGCTGACTTTTCTGATTACCCCCTTTTCTATCACCCATGGGCTTCTGGTTGACTAATGGTGCAATCTATGATAGGTAAAATCACATGATATGGTGGTTTTTTGTTATTGTAATTTCTGTTTCCATATTTCTATTCTATATTATATTATTAACATATACATATTTTTATATATAATATATATTCTATTCTATTTCTATTGTTGTTATTTCCAAGTCTGGTGAGATTTTTAGGGTTTTTTTTTTTCTAGAGTACATTTGGGAAAATTGAGCCTGAATTCATTCCACCAGCTATAGTGGCTAGCAACATTGTGTGTATACATACATACATGCAAACATATATGTACCTGTGTAGTACATATTGTGGCATATTGTGCTATTTTTTCACTTGACAAAAGTCTATTTTCTCTCTTGCCCACCTCCCCTTGGGAAGAAAAACCCATTGTAAGTAAAACAGACTTCCACAAAGGTCACATCCACTCTCTTAGAAGGTAGGTAGCAGGCTTTATCAGCAGTCCTGTGGAATTGTTATTGGTCAGTAAACTGGTAGGAATTCTTAAGTCTTTCAAAGTTTCTATTTTTCATAATGTTATTGTATAAATTTTTCCCCTGGTTCTGCTCATTTCACTCTATATCAGTTAACACATCTTATCAGTTTTCTCTAAAACTTCACCTTTCATCCTTTCTTAAAGCATCTTAGTATTCCATTCATATAATTTGTTCAACTATTCACCAATTGTGGATACCTCCTTAGTTTCCAGTTCTTTGCTACTATAAAAAGAGTTACTTAAAAATTTTGTACATATTTTCCTCTTTCTTTGATTTATTTGGAGTATGGTTCTAGTAGTGATACTGCTAGATCAATGGGCCTGCAGAGTTTAATAATTTGGGGGGACTGAATTGCTTTCCAGAATGGTGGGACCAAGTCATAGTTCCATCAGGAGAGCATCAGTGTACCTGTTTTTTTCATAGACTTTTCAACATTTGTAATTTTCCTTTTTCATCAACTTTGCCAATCTAACGTGTATGAGGTAGAATCCTAGAGTTGCTTTATTTGCATTTCTTTAATTATTGATGAATTAGAATTTTTTATGCGGCCATTCATTGACAGTTTGAATTTTTCTTTTGAAAATTCTTATTCATCACTTAGAGAATGACTTTTAGTCCTATAAATTTGAATCCATTTCTTATATATATTATACATGAGATTGAGAAACCTACTGCAAAAATTTTCCCCCAGTAACCTGCTTTCTTTTTAATTTTTAGTTACAATATTCTTGTGCAATTTTGAAAAATTTATATAATCGATACTATTTTATCCTCTAATGCTCTTGATCCCCATTTTGTCTATGGATTATTCTTCTGTCCATAGATATGAAAGATAATTTGTTTCTTGCTCCTCAAATTTACTGTGGATCAGTATAAGAAATTAAATGGGAATTTTTGGGGAGTCTTGCAGAAGCCACAGACAACACTAGTAAATGACAGAAAAAGTTTTAGAAACTTAGAAATGCACAAAATGTATTAGTATTGTATAACATCAATATATTTTATCATTTAACACCATAATAATTTAGACTTCTGTGGTATGAAGGGAAGGCCAAAAATTTTATGTGGATTTTCTAGATCAAGGGAGCACCTCACTCCAACCACCCTCCTCCTACTCCCCTAGCAACGTGGAGGGAATAACTGTAAAAACCCTGGACTGAAACAATGATGCATATGATGCTGAGCTGTGGTGAGTGGGAATGGGAATGGGATTAGACTTGTTCTATTTGGCCCCAGAAGGCAGAATGAGGGGTAGTGGAAGGAAGCTGCAAGGAAGCACAATCTTCAAATGAGGAAATATTTCTTAATAATTAGAGCTATCTCAAAATGGAATGATCCTCCTCTGGAGCTAGTGGGTTCCTCCTTACCAAAAGTCAATAAAGTGAATGAACACTTATCATGTTAAAGTTGGGATTCCTTCTGGGATATGAGTTGGACTAGGCAGTTACAAGGTCCCTTCTAATCTAAAAATTCTGCGCCAGAAATTAACCCAGAGCACTAGCATTTCAGCTTAACCAAGACTTTTCTTTTAAATTTCTTGAGCAAAGGAGAAGCTAGACAACTAGCATGTTAACTGGGTTCCATAACCAAATTCTGCTTGGGCAATTTATAATCTTCTGAGAATACAGAAAAGTCAGATGAGGGTGATACAAAGTGATCTGGGAGAGGGAAGTACAAAGAAGGTGATTGAAGGAGGTATATAAAGTAAAGGCTAATTGTGCTTTTTTTTAATTTTTGAGAATAGGTTACATGCTAATGGATAATTGACTATATAGCAAGTTGAGATGGTGCTTTTTGTTGTTCTACTAAGAGACAGCAAAGTTTCCCATGAGAAAGAAAATACTTCATAATCTCTCAGGGTAATAAAATTCATCATACCTATAGTCCTTTGCAGCATTAAATTCTTTAGAAGCACAACAAAATATAGACCTTAAACTCCAATTCCACGTGCAATTCTATGAAGATTTAATTGTGAGAGCAGAATTATAACTGTGTTACATACTACTTTAAAGTTTGCAAAGAACTTAATGTATATTATCTCATTCAAACCTCACAACAACCAAGTGAGCCAAGTACTGTAATTATTAATATTATTCCTCCTTTGTAAATGAGAAAGCAGATTTGGAGAGATTAAGAGATTTGCCTAAGATCACATGGCTAAATTTTGGAGGTGGGATTCAAACCCAAACCTAACTCTGAGCCCAGTACTTGTCAATTGTGCCATGCTGAATGTTAATCAAGTAAAGCGAAGTCAGTGCTATCAGGAAAGTCTAAGTGGCATAGATTGCTGGGTCTGGAGTTCAGGAAGACCTAGGTTTAAATTTGACCTTAGGTACTTAATTGCTGTATGATCCTAGGCAAATTACTTAATGTCTTTGCCTCAGTTTCCTCAACTGTAAAATGGGAATAATAATAGAATCTACCTCTCAGAATGGTTGTGAGGATCAAATAAGATAATATTTGCAAAGCATTTAGAATAGTACCTGACACATAGTAGGCATGTAATAATTGCACGTTTCCTTGATAACTTATAAAATATTCTTAACAAAGTATCACCTTCTGTAATCTAATTAGCTAGAAAGGAATATTCCTGTTTTACCCGAAGCTCCCTAACTACAATATAATCTGTGACCTTCAAGCTGGGTAAAGACTTTTTTCTTCCTCCTTATTTCAAGTTTCTCCATAATGATTAGCCTCCTAAAAGATGAATAAATGATTCACAACTTGCGGATGATTCATGACAAAACTTACTTTTGTCACCATGCATAATCAAAAGTTTATAGTCCAAGGGAGGGGTTGAAATTACCCCACTCCATTTAATCCTTTATCATGTGGGAAGATCTTAACCTAGACACATTTATCAGGGAAAACACATCTCAATCAATTAATTAAAGAAGTTAAGTACAGTAAAGTCTTTGAAAATCATTAGATGAACTGCCATGAAGTTCACAGGAAGTCTGTTCTGATTATGCGGTGGACTTAGTAATATACTGTGCGACCACACACATAAAACCAGGGACCTACTTCAGAATCCAAGATATTTGAGAAAGAGAGAGTGCTCCAGTTAAATCCCTGAGAAAGATTTGAGTGGGAGGAGCAAAGCCCTGGACTTTGGTCTTTGTATCCTCCCCCAACTCCTTGACTGGAGGAAGACCTTTTAAACTTTGAAAGTGCATAGAGCTTCCCATCTTCCCACTGGAATCCTACCAGGATCCCAGAAGCAACTGAAGGCAGTTTTCACATCAGGAGCTAAGGACAGATTGAATGGTAAATATTACAGCAGATAAACATTTTACCTTACCTAAGGAGAACATCTTGAGAATAATGATGATGATATTGAGAACCCCATGGTTTGAGTTCACTTAAGTCTGGACTCTGAATTCACTTAAGGGAAAGGGTGCTACTGACCTTTGGTTGGATGTTTTGTATCAGCTGTTTTTAATACCATTTCAGTGATAACTTTTCCTAAAAGCTAATAATTTTAACATGTGGTCATGACAAGAAGGCTTCCAGAGAGTACGTGTGAGCTACAGCTTTAGAACAAAACACTCCCCAAACCCTCAGGACTAACCATAGATCCCTGAGAGGACATAGCAGCCATGCTCTGGGGACTTGGGAATGTGAACTGGAATAATGACCCTAATGAATATGCTACAAGTTAAACATTTTGTTGTTCCTAAAGGGGTGTGGAATATTGGAACTGTTGCTAATCTGATAAAACTGTTTAAGTAGCATCAGGCTGGATAGACATAGCCCTTGGCTGTGCCTTGGTCTGTTCTGAGCTTAAGTTGGATGGATACATTAAAGGACTTTTAGGGTAGTGAATTTTAGGGTAGTGCATCCAGCTTCATTGTTTGTTTCTGATCCATTCCATAATGGTTCCCCTAAGTAGCCCAGACTTGGACCAAACCAGGTGCTTTAGGAGAAGGCCTGAAGTTCTGTGAGGGTCCCAGATCCAACTTATTCACCTGGAATCCCTGGAATAACCCTCAATTAGGAGCTCCCTTGGATCCATATTGATAATGTGTTTGTAAATATTCCTGAACTCATTACCACAACATTTAAGTGCCTACTTATAATATTTTGTTGGGTTCTACATATGGAAAATTACAATGTGGTCCATTCTATCAGAGCTTCTGACGCATGACACTGATGTGTACATACATACAAAGGACATTAAACAACCAAATTAAAATGGTAAACCAAGATATAAAGTAGATGCAAACTATTTATATCTCACACAGATCAAGAGTAAATGCATTTTAGAGTTGGAGAGTAAGATTATGTGCATATCAGAAGTAGGAACTAAAGAGAATAACTTTGACAATTCTATATCTAAAAAGGTGAGGATTAGAAGTAAATTATGCTTTGATTAAACCCAAGCTTCCTAGAGTAGAAACTCACTGAGACACAAGGTTTAAACTATAGATACTCTAACTGGTAAAGTGTCACATTCATAGGGAGTATTTTATTGAAAGCTGGTATCTTAAAGTGCAACAACAACAAAAATTGATAATGATCCAGTAAAGTGTTATCTACTTAGTAAATATTTGCTAAATGAATGATCTCTGGGGATTACTCCTGGTTACAAATTATCCTGTGGTAACTTGTTTAGAGAATGAAGGGATATCTGACAATTCAGTCTGCTCCTCCTTTCCTCTTCCCATCTTCCATTTGTTCACATACCTGAGATTGTTACCCTTTTGCTATGTTTTTGCAGTCTAAATTTGTTTTTATTGTCATAGATTACAGCTGTAAAGAACCTTAGGAGTCATCTGGGTCAGCCATCTCATTTAATAGATCAGGAAACTGAGCTTCAGAAAAGTTAAGTGACTTGCCCATGTTCACAGGCAATAAGCAGCAGAACCAGATTTTGAAATCTTGTCTTCTGGGTTCTAACTTTTTCACTCAGAACTTTTAGTGATGGGTAGCATTTAACAAACTAGTATAATGGATCTAGATTTACATAAGAAAATCTTTTGGTTTGCAGTAAGCTGTAAAGTTGACACCTTAACAATTTGGGCAAGAGAAGTCTAGATTGCAATTGTGTAGTTTGCTAATTAGATCATCTATTCTAAAGTGGCCTGGGATGTAAGATCGTAAAACCACTGAGAGAGAATAATACTCTGTGTGTGTGTGTGTGTGTGTGTGTATGCGTGTGTTTTACAAAAGAGAAAGTTTAGAAATTACTTAAAGTATGAGAAGATAAAGGTATGGTCAGTTGGCTTTCTCCCAGGAATGAGACATAGAAATCACTAAACCAAAAAGAAATTCAGTCTGAATTCAGTTTTCACCCCCAACATATTGACTCAAACGTACTCTCAGAAAATGTTGAGCTGCTTAACAATCTTATAGTCTCTTGGGAGCAGGAGACACAATACAAGAATATACCATTGGAAAGGCATTGATGAGCATTGGTTTATAATATTAAGTGTTACTTAGTTTTGTCCTGAGGGTGGACTATTGGTCTTCATTCTATATTACCTTGTCCAAGATAGGGAATAGGGTCTGAACCTGAGATTTCATTGATATGTACATGAGGAAACTCCCTCTACCTATGCAAGTCAGCAATTTCTTTGTAATTTATAGTCTCAGTTTCCTAGAACACCTAGAAATTAAGTGACTCACCCCAGGGTCTCCTGACTTTAGAACCAGTATTCTTTCCATTGTGCAGTACTAGAAAGGATCTTGTGAAACTAGATAGAATTAAAGAACATGGTGGCAATGAACCAGCAAGGAAGGGGGAGAAAAGGGGAGGATGAGGGGGAGATGGTGAGGAAGGCAGGAAAGGGAAACAAATAATAAGCTATATTCCCAAAGCTGTTATCGTAGCTGTTTGTCAAACAGTGTTCTGACTAACTGGTTCCTCCACCCATCACAGAACAGTAAAGCTTTCTTTGCCAACTAGGGAAATAGAAGTGATGTAACCAGTACTACTGAGTGGCCATCACTGGTCACCAGCAAACTGCAGGGTGGAAGAGGCAAAATCCTTTGTGTTTAAACACAAACACATTCAGTCACGAGCTGTTAAGTATATGGTGAACAGGGCTATCCTTCATTTGGCTTGTGGGTGTGTAGTTGACAGTTCAGTTAATTTCTTCTTGTCTCCTGTTGATTTTACATAGTTATGGAAATAAAAAAAAATCAGCTGCCCAATAGAAGAATAAATTTGGGTTCACAAATCGAGATGAAAAAAATTTTCCCTATCATCAAAGTACTTTTTTTTTTTACAGGTTCATTGTATAATTTGCTAATAGTCAATAACAGCTTTTTCTCACTCTCTACATTCCAAGAGATGAAACTGCAATTGTTCACTATCAATTTTAAAATGCCTCAATTGTGTCCTTCCTCTGATCTTCCTGTGTCCTCTGTTAGCAAAAAATTACTGGCAGCAGCATCCTCCCTTTGCCCAATTCTGCTCTCTTATCATCACAATCAATGTCTGGCTCTCTCTTCAACTCCACCTTCCTGTTCCACCGGGGAAATTGAAAGGATCAGGAATAGTCAACCTAAGCTTAACCTAGGCCTCACCCCCATGACATATTTAATTTTCCTCTTGCATTATTTATGTCCCTTTCTTATATTGTTTTGTGGGCAGGGAACTAAGAAAAGGGAAGAGGTCTGGTACCAGCCCTGAAGTATTAGGTACTTTCTCCCTGCAGTTTCTTTTCCATTTTTCTCCTTTTTCTATTCATTCCATACTCTATATTACCAACAATACCAAGTCCACACCAACCTTATACTCCTACCCAATCACTCCAAGTTATTGGGACTGCAGACTTTATCATATTTTCCATTGTTGCTGAGTGGTTTCAGTGTAGTACAACTTTCCAAGCTCCCATTTGGGGTTTTCTTGGCAAAGATACTGGAGTGGTCTGCCATTTCCTTCTCCAGCTTATTTTTACAGATGAGGAACTGAGGCAGAGTTAAATGAGAGTCACACAGCTGGAAAGTATTTTGAGGCCAGATATAATCTTAGGTCCTTCTGACTCCAAGACTATCACTATTTACTGTGCCACCTAGCTGTCTATATTCTCTAATACTATTTTTTTCCCAAAGTACCCAGTCTGTGTCTCTCACCCATACAATCAATATTAGCAGCTAAAAAAATCCACTGGGCATATCTGTGTATATATGTATATATATACATATATACACACATATACATACATACACACATACATATACACATATATACATACAAATACACACACAGACACATATATCCTTGAATTTGGGGCATATGAACTGATCATTCACCTCTGTCTCATTCTACTTGCCATTATTCTAATACCCTAAACTTCAACCTTCTCACCTCACCCAAAAATCTCTAATCCTCAGATCTTCGCCTTGGCTTACTTTCACAAGCCATTTTTGTCTCAGTCATTCCCATGTCACCATTTCCCTTTATTTCCATATTCCTCAAGTCACAGAACCATAGATTTAGAGCTGGAAGGGACACCATCTCACTGAGATACCTTCAACCTTGTTCTCTTTTCTTTTTTTTATTTTTTTATTATTATTATTATTATTTTTTAATGTTTAACAATCACTGCCATACAATTGAGATTTTATCCCCCCCACACCTACCCCCCACTACCCCCCTCCCTCCCCACGACTGCATACAATTCTGTATAGGTTCTACATATACTTTCCTATTGAGTACATTTTCACTATAGTCATGCTATGTAGTCAGACTAAGATAAATGAAAGAAATCGTATAACAAATCAGAACATGATACACAAACACATACACATACACAAACATGATCTGTTACATTATGTGAGTGACTACACATACACAAACATGATCTGTTACATTATGTGAGTGACTTCCATATTTCTCTCTCTGAGTGTGGAAGGCATTTTGCCTTGAGAACCACCATTGGGATTTTTTTTTTTTTTGTAAGAAGTTCTTGTGTTATTACAAAAATCTAAGTCTACCAGAAAAAACTCTCACACACTGTGGTCGTTGCTGTGCATAAAGTTCTCCTGGTTCTGCTCCTTTCACTCAGCATCAGGTCATATAAGTCCTTCCAGGCCTCTCTGAAGTCTTCTTGTTCATCATTTCTTATGGCACAACAGTACTCCATTACATTCATATACCATAATTTATTCAGCCATTCCCCAATTGATGGACATCCCCTTGACTTCCAGTTTTTGGCAACTACATAGAGTGCTGCTATAAATATTTTTGTACATGTGGGACCCTTTCCCATTTTTATGATCTCTTGGGGATACGGTCCTAGTAGTGCTATTGCTGGGTCAAAGGGGATGCACATTTTTGTAGCCCTTTGGGCATAGTTCCAAATTGCTCTCCAGAATGGTTGGATGCGCTCGCAGCTCCACCAACAATGAATTAGTGTTCCAACTCTCCCATATCCTCTCCAGCATTTATCATTTTCTTGTTCTGTCATGTTTGCCAATCTTATAGGTGTGATGTGGTACCTCAGAGTTGTTTTGATTTGCATCTCTCTAATCAAAAGTGATTTAGAGCATTTTTTCATATGATTATAGATATCTTTAATTTCTTCCTCTGAAAATTGCCTGTTCATATCCTTTGACCATTTATCAATTGGGGAATGACTTGTACTTGTTCTCTTTTCTGCACCCCACTTTTATCGCTTGTGTGTGTTCTGTTGTGTTTGACTCTCTGCAACTCCATTTGGAATTTTTTTTTTGGCAGATACCAGAGTGGTTTGCATTTCCTTCTCATGCTCAATTTACAGATAAGGAAACTGAGGCAAACAGGGTTAAGTGACTTGCCCAGGGTCACCTTGCTAGCTAGCAAGCCTCTGAGGCCAGCTTTAAATTCAGGAAGATGAATCTTCTTGACTTCAGGCCCAGCCCGCCAGCCACTGCCCTACTTTGTCCCTTACTTATCAGCATTGCCCCACTCACTTCCAACCACACCTCCCTGACCTTTTTACAACCCCAGTCATGCCTTCTCCCGTTTTCCCCTCACTCTGACTCACAGCCCCATCCTATGTCCCTCTCCCCCTCCCCCTCCCCGGTGTCACCCAGAAAGCCCCATCCCCATCTCCATCTCTAAGGTGTCTGGCCTCGCTAACCCCTCAGGAGGAGGGAGCCGGGGGCGGACCAGGGGGAGGGCGCTCCTCCAGCTCCGGGCGAGCCCCCTCCCGCAGCCCCAGCTCTCTCGCGGTGCAGTCTGGGCGAACATGGCCGCTTCCTGTCTGCGGTGGGGCTGGGAGGCTCGGGGCTGACCGCGGCTCCTCCTGTCCGCTGCCGCCGCCGCCCAGCCTAGCTCTCGAACGGCCGCGCCATGGAGAGGAGCTCCAGCTGCGAGAGTCTGGGCTCCCAGCCCGCGGCAGCGCGGCCGCCCAGCGTCGACTCTCTGTCCAGGTAAGCGGGCGAGCCCCGGCCCCGCTGAGCCCCGGCCCCGCTGAGCCCCGGCCCCGCTGAGCCGAGCCCCGGCCCCGCTGAGCCCCGGCCCCGCTGAGCCGAGCCCCGGCCCCGCTGAGCCGAGCCCCGGCCCCGCTGAGCCCCGCTGAACCCCGGTCCCCCGGAGCCCCGGCCCCGCGGAGCCCGCCTTTCTGCTCCCGCGGGCCCGGCTCCAGCCCCACCAGGGCGTCCCGGGCTCTGCCCGCCTCCCCCGTCCCGGGCTGCTTCATCCTCTCCCACCCCCTGGCAGGGACCCTCAGTTGGCATCCTGGGCACTTTACACATCTGACAAGCGATTCCGTTCCTTCTTTCCCACCCTTTTCCTCCTTTCATTCCTCCTTTCTCACTCTTTTCCTCCTTCCTTCATGCCTCCTTTCCCATCCCTTTCCTCCTTCATTTTTACTTTCCCATCTCTTTCCAATTTCCTTCGTGCCTCCTTTCCCATCCCTTTCCTCTTTCCTTCACTCTTATTTCCCATCTCTCCCTTCTCCCTCCTCGTGCTCTCTCAAGAAACTCTTTCCCCCTGCTTCTGTTAAGGGTTGTCATGGAAACGCCCTTACTCTTTTTTTTTTCTTCTAACTCCCCAGACCAAAGTTTAGGTTCTGGGATTCCTGGGCAGCCCTCACCTCTGAGGGAGTGAATGGAGAAAGGAAACCCCCTTAGAGAATGTATCAGGTAGGCCAAATGAGAGGGCATTTTTCTTACCCCCTGCTCCCATCTCTTCAGTTTTTCTGATGGCCTGAGTGCTTGATAGGATTGTTGGGGTTTTGTGTTTGTTTTTAACATTTTGGAAGTATGGAAGAAAGTCTTAGATTATTAAGTCGCAGGTTTCCCAGCAAAGTTCTTTGTGAATAATAGCGGGAAGCTTGTGGGTCATTGAAATCTCATATGTCTTGAAATAGTTTTTTTTTAAGTGGGAAAAAAAAGTAATTGAAGTGGTCCATTTGTTATATAATCCTAAAAAGGTTTGGGAACATCGAATTTGCAAATGGATTAGAAACATCATAAATTAGGATCAGATTTTTAGAGCTCAAAGCTACTCTCATTTTACTGCTGAGGAACTGAGACTCAGAGAGGTCGAGTGATTTGCCCAGAGTTAATAAGTAGCTGAGCCATGATTTGAACTGAGGTCTTCCTGATTCTAAGTCTAGTGTTCTGTCATTCTGTTTGCTAATGTAAAATAGTCCAAAGAATGAAGAAGTATCACATATTAAGCAGTTCATGCGTTTTGGTACTTAAATCTGAAATTATGCAAGAGAGTAAGAACTTAGCTTTCTTTGAATTTGATTGTTTTTTCAATATTAGTGTTAAGTATTTGTTTAAAAATAACTTTAAAAATTGCTAATGATTACTAAGAAAAAAGTTTAAAAATTATTTAGAAATACAACAGCAGATTTAGACGTTAAAACTGTATAAGCAAAATACAGATTCCAAACTGTGGTTTAGAATTGCATACAGATTATAGTTTACTTTATATAGCACTTTATAACATATTATTAGATCTTCACAATTTACTCTCTGATGCTTACTCTCTATTTGACCTTGGACAAGTCACTAAGCTTTTCTGTATCCTCAGTTTCCTCATCCACCTCATCTCAGTTTTCTGACTAGTATGGGTTATCTTTCTATTCACATCAAACTCATTTGTAGAATGAAGAGGTTGGACTAGATGCCTTTTGAGTTCCTTTCCAGATCTATATCTTTGATCCTATTCCCATCTTGTAGATATGAAAACTGATGTTCAGAGAAATTCAGAGACACATACTTCGTCACACAGCTTGTGTTAATGGCTAGATTTTAAACCTGTCTTCTGAGGTATACTTTTTTGAACAACTGCAATTAAAAACAATCTGTAGTTGAATGTCATGTGTGCATATGTGCTTACTCTTTTAAAAAAAATTATGATGCTTACCTACCTGGAAACTTGAGGTGTAAAACTTTTTCCAAAAAAAAAAAGACTCTACCTGTAGATACCCTTTGCTACTCTGGACAGTGTTTAAATGAGTAGAACTTTTGTCTGGATACAATCACATAAAATCCTAAAACTTTCAGATTTAGAAGGAACTTTGAAGGCCATCAAGGTCATCCCGTGACTGAATAAGTCCCAACAAGTGATTATCCAGCTTTGTCTGACAGCCTCTACACAGGGGGAACTCACTGCCTTCTAAGACAGACCATTCTACTTTTGTACTGCTCTAGCCAGGAAATTTTCCTTTCATGAAACTCAGATTTCCCTCATTGCAGGTTTACTCCTCGTTCTGCCTCTGTGGGCTAAACTGTTCTTCTCCATATGAAAACCCTTTAGATTACCTGTAGACAGCTATTAGGTCTCTCAAATCATTTTTTATCATACTAAACATTCTTTGCCCCTTCAGCAGTCTTCATGTGGCTTTATCTGAGGCCTTTCAATGCAGTTACTCTTCTCTGGACATTTTTCCGACCCATCAGTATTTTTACTAAAATGTGATGCCCAGAAATGAAACTGATCAGGACAAGAGCACACTGATACAATTACCTCTTTAGTTCTGAGTACTATGCTTCTCTTAATGTAGCTTAAGGTTTTTTTTAAGATTACAGTAGCTTAGGTTTGGTTTTTTTTTGACTACTGTGTCATTCCACTGACATATTTTGAACTTTCAGTCCACTAAAATACTCAGATCTGTTTTTTTGTTTGCTAAAGAACTGCTACCTATTTATGTTTCCCCCATCCTATATTTAGGGTTAAAAACAATAAGAACAACAATAAAATTTTATTTACACTTATTCCTATTTCATTTCATCTAATTGTATTTGATACAGCTTTTTGTTCTCTTGTGGTATTTTTGGAACCTGATTCTATTATTAGTGTTATCCACCTTTCTTAATGTTATGCCATCTGCAAATTTGATAATTTCAATTCAACAAGCATTTACTGAATACCTTCTATATGAAAGACACTGGTTGGGCTCTTGTGTTATGATATAAAGACAAAAGAAGACAAGAATGAGACTGTTCTGGATCTCAAACAGCTTATACCCTATGAAGAGGGGGGATGCTTCATGAACAAGGAAAATAGGCAGGAGAAAGGATTAACAGTTGGAAAAATCAAGGAAGACTTCATGAAGCATGTGACAATTCAGTTGAGCCTTAAATGAAGATGAAGATTCTGAGAAACAAAAATCAGTCAATCAATAACCATTTATTAAGTGCCTGTTCTGTGCCAGGCCTATGCTTGAGGAATTTATAGTTTACTGGGAAGGCCACCATATACAAAATATTTTACATAAGTGTATACAGTATAGATGCAAGATAGTTTTTTGAGGGGAAGCACCTGCAGCTGGCGTGATTAGGATGAAAAGTCTCCATGTAGAAGCCAGACCTTGAACTGAGTTTTGAAGAAAGCAAGGGATTCTGAAATGGGGAAATGAGGAGGGAGGGCATTCCAGAAATGAGTAACAGTTACTACAAAGGCCCAGAGGTGGGCTCTGAAATGTCTAACAATAAGAATCCATTTGACTGGAAGATAGGAAGGGAGCACATTTTATGATTTGGGAACGGCATTTGTGAATGTCTGGAGTTAGGAGATGTAATTTTGAGTTTGGGACAGTTTGACTGGAAGATAGAATATATGAAGGGGAATAGTGAGAAAATAAGGCTGGAAAAATAGATGAGAGTCAGACTA
Organism: Notamacropus eugenii; assembly: GCF_028372415.1. Classification (NCBI taxonomy): domain Eukaryota; kingdom Metazoa; phylum Chordata; class Mammalia; order Diprotodontia; family Macropodidae; genus Notamacropus; species Notamacropus eugenii. The sequence continues at coordinate 162,171,072 of NC_092876.1, forward strand.
AGGGCTCAGCTCAAAATCTTCTAGAAAATAATGTCATTTTTGCCCTTCTCATGTCTAGAATATAAAATTTTTGGTCCTCACTTTAATCCTTAATATAATTATCAGCAATTATAGGTATCTATTAGAGAATTTGATAATAAGCTGGATGAAACCCAGTACTCATTTGAATTTAGTTTAAGGTACCTGATATTGGAAGGCAAGGGAAGAGTAAACCTCCTTAAACATGTTAATTGTCCATTCGTTAGAATTCTCCATGTTTTTACCTTCTGTTAAGTTAGACTGTCATAAAGCAAACTCTTGGACCACCTTATTGCAAACATTTGTAGAAATGAATTCTTTGAATTACATTTTGCCATCATGCCTTTTGCTTTTATAAAAAGTAGATATGAGAATTGTCTTTGAAAAGCCTGTGTATTTTTTGTAAAATGACAACTGAAAAAACAGTTTACTTTGTCACTTTGTGCTCTTTATACAAGAATCCACTTGATAAATTCCTATTTCAGTTTATTTGCAGGAAAAAAATATCATTGATGCAGATGAATTTGTGTCAAAATAAAAACTATGTTACTGCATGTTTCTGTTTTCACTCCAGTGGATAGAAAATGTAAAGTCAAATATATTGCCCACATATTCAGCTCCACTGTCTGAAAGCACTTCTGCTATTCCTTAGATGGCCTCCGTTTTACTTGCTAAAATGGCTTATTATACATTTATAATATGTGTTTATCTGTAGGTTGCCTCGGGTTCTTTGTTTAAATCATAACATGATACTGGCCTGTACTGCTACCTATTTTTTAAGATCATACCATTGTGATGATGAATTTTGTTTTGTGCATATGAACTGTGTTCACACAACATTTGTGAAGTATCACCTTTATTAAATTGCTACTCTTCAAAATACCCTCACTGCTTTTAATGTTGTCTCCTAGACTCTTGTTTAGAAAATAACTTTATTTTTGTGTACTATAGCCATGCTATTCAGTTGATATAGTTGTTTCCTGGCTATCCACGGTTGTTAATGTTGCTTATGGCTGTCCTTCCATGAACCCCTAAAATAAAGTTTCTTTTGACTTACTTATTTACTATTTTCCTATGCAGCTCACTATTCACCAGCTGGGTAAGCTTATTGTTATTTTTTATTCTTTACACACTATAACCCCAACATGTATGTGATGCAAAAAGTTTTCACTTTAATGCCAAGAAACTGGCCAATTCCAGGAGTCCTATTGTTAGTGTTCTTCCATATGATATCAGTATAGTAATAGATTAAGTTGATAGGAGGTTGCTCAGTATGTGAGATTTGACAGGTGTTACAAGTTATGTGTATCATAATAACTGTTACAAATTGGTTCAGAGAAAACTGTTGACTTTTAGTGGTTGGGAGCTTAAAGATACATTTTTGGCACACCTAGCAGCTTGGGGACAGCTAGGTGATACGGTGGAGAGAGTGCTAGACCTGGAATCAGGAAGACTCATAATCTGGCCTCAGACATTTACTAGCTATGTGACCTTGAGCAGGTTACTTAATCCTGTTTGCCTCAGTTTCTTCATCTGCAAAATGAACAGGAGAAGGAAAATGGCAGACCTCTCCAGTATCTCTGCCAAGATTACCCCAAACTACACAATTGAAAACTACTGAAGAGCAGAAGTACCCCCTACCTGTCAGCTTAGGGCATATTAGTCATCATCATTTGAGTTTTGATTTTTTAGTTTGTACATCATTGTAGAATATGCTGTTTAAGTGACAGAATTCAGTGATAGCTTTCATCTCTTTATAACAAAATGTTAGGATCACTCTAAATAGAAGGCTCTTTTGTTTACAACTGGTTTTATCTCCTGTCCACCCACATGACTAAAAGGGGTTTTCTCATTTAGATTTTGATCTTAAGAAGATAACTTTTCTCCGCAATTCTCCTTACAATCCTCCCTACATCTTTGCTCTTCTTTCTCTTCCCAGTGCCCCCTCCCCCACATGTATCTTCTATTGTGAGTCTTCTGGAATGTCACACACTTAACCAGATAATAACAACTTGACTACTGTCTGAGTAATTTCTGAGTAAGGAGTATAGGGCCATGTATGCAGCATGGTTACTGAGGCCAGTAGAATCCTAGCATAGTCCATTACATATATGAGTAGGTGCTTAACACATGTTTGTTGGAATTAATTTAGCTTTATCTAGATTTATTTGTCTTAATTCCACTCTGATTCAGCAGCAGCCATCTTGAGGAAGCAAGGCCCCTTTTGGCTGATAATATATACAATCTCTAGATTCAGGCAGAAACAAACCAAAAAAAAAAAACCCTCAAAAGCAAGAACCTCCAAACCCTCTTTTTAGGAAGTCCTCTGATTCTGTGAAACGGTTGTTGTATCCTTCCAAAGTCCTACTCCCAGAAATGTCTTGAACTAGCCCTCTTGCTAAGGCTCTGACTTTTGATACAAACCTTGTTTTGGCTGTGTCACATCTCGTGCTTTACTTTCTTTTATTTGCACTTGATCCTCCCTATCTCTGCCTCTTCTATCTTTCTACCTCCCTTGTCCTAGTTATTCTGGGCAGAACCTCTCTATCTATATCATTCTATTTCATTGCAATCAATTTTGTAGTTTAAACTTCATCCTTGTGGTTCTGGAGCAAAGAACAAGGACTAGAAGGTGAAAGGTATAGAGAAGCAGCTCTGAGCTCAATGTTAAGAATTTCTTAATGATCAGCACTGCTCCAAGATGGAATTAGAAGAAAGAACACTGAATCTGCATTCGGTTTTCTCATCTGCAAAATAGGGAAAACAGTAGTCATATTACCTTTGTCATAGGGTTTTTTATTGAGAAAATGCTTTGTAAATTTTAAAGAGCTTAATAAATACTAATGGAATTGCGCTTTTGTGAGATGCTAACTGTATTCTTTTTCACCGGAAGCAATCAAAGCTGTATCTCCACCTGTCAAGTATATTATAAGAGGGAATTCCTACATGAGATATGAAAGTAGAACTTCTAAGACTCCTTGCTATTCTGAGTCTTGTATTCTATGGGCCATCACAAATTACATTTACAAGTCACTGGCGCTTAGGTCTGTCTACTGAAAAAGTGTGTGCATGTGCATGTGTTGCACACCTATAATAAACAGCTGGATGAAGGAAATGACTAATGACACTTTGTTTTCTGATAGAAAGTTTTAGGTTGCTTGAAATATTTCTTGTCAGTTGACAAATACCTTTATTTTTTTTTGAACTTGCTGCTAATTCATTGCACATTTAAGTGTTCCTTAATTATATTTTTTTGTTGCATATGTGCTTGGAGAGCACATTGTCTGAATAAAGCAAATATGAATTGATTGTTTCTGACTTCTAATGAGCCTTAATAGTCTTTTGAAGCAGAGGTTACTCAAATATCTGAAAACATTCTTTTATCAGCTTCTCCCTAGTTGCATCCTTAAGGTGACCTCTTACCAAAAGGATCTGTGCTTTGAGTTGTTTTTCCAGTAGTGATAATGGATTTGTGATGTACCATTTATGTATTTTTTCTATTTCCCTTGTACTGTTGGCAGCCAGTCAGAATTAGTGGTGGATTCAGTGGGGATTGGGAAAAAAAAGTGAAGCTGACTCTCCTATATGGAAATTCAAATAGTGACCTTGGCATTATTAGTACCATTTTCTACCACTGAAGTTATTTATGAACTGAGGATTAATTTAAATTAATTCAGAATTGTTAAATGATCTTTAAACTTCCATTGAGAATATCTATAATAGTATCTACTATAGTGAATTAGGTAGAAATTACTATTTAAACAGGAGCAAAGTTACAGTTGGTAAAATGGTTTACTAAAGTACATAAGTCAGTTTGAAACTGAGATGCATCTCAGTTTTTTTTTTTTAAATATGCGTTTATGGATTCACTTACTGTTTTATGTTTTACATATACAGAATATTAGAACTGAAACAAACCTTAGAGATCTTTTGGCTTAATTCCCTCATTTTAATAAGAAAACTGAGGCTTAGAGAGGGAAGTTATTTACCCAAGATCACATATCTTGGCATAGCCATGACTTGACCTCAGCACTTTTGACTCCCAGGTTCCTTGCTCACAATGCCTGTTATTACATTTTTGCCAATTAGTATATAGTATTTCTAACAAAAGTGATTGAAGTTTGCTAAATGAACTTATGGTATTTATGGTAAATAGCTAGCGTTTATGTAGCACTTTAAGGTTAATGCTTTTCATATGTTATCTCATTTGATCTTCACAAGAACCCTGTGAGATAGATGCCATTTTATAGATGAGGAAACAGGCTGGGAGAGGGAGGTTAAGTGACTTGTCCAGTGTCACATAACTAACCGTGATTTGAACTCAAGTCTTCCTGACTCCAACTCTAGCACTGTGTCCACTAAACTTATTAGTAGAAGTCTTACAAATTATTGGCTATAGTAGTAGTAGTAGTAGTAATACACGGCATTAATTATAAAGCCTTTTACAACCTGGCTTCTTTCTGTCTTTTTAATTTTACATTTTACTCCCCTCTATGAACTCTACAATCCATCTACATTCATGTAATTGCTGTTCCTCACACATGACAATCCATTACCCACCTCTGTGGGTTTTTACTGGCTCTTCCCCACATCCACTAGAATAGTTTCCTTGGCATCCTACAAGACTCAACTTGAATCTCAACCTCTGGAGGAAGCCTTTCCCTTTGTCCTTTCGGATGCTTTCCTCCCCCAAGTCTCATCCATACCTTCTATTTACACTAAATATTTTGTATGTACATAGTTATTTGCTTGTTGTCTTTTGTATCAGAATGTGAACTCTTTAAGAGTAGTTTCCATATTTTGCACAGTTCCTGGTACATAGTAAGTGCTTAATAAATGCTTGTTTGCTGACTATCAGTACACTTTTTAAAAGACTTCTTAAGGTAACATTTTCTTTTCTCAAGTTTGGGTAATGCAAACAAAGAGCTTATGGTTTACAGGTATTTACTGAGAGCTGGTGTGCAATGGGTAGAGTCTGGGCTTGGAGTCAGGAATATCTCAGTTAAAATCCAGCTTCAGATATGTGGTAGCTGTATGACCCTGGTTAAGTTACTTAACCTTTGTTTGCCTCACTTTCCTCACCTGTAAAATGGGGATAATAATAATACCTGTCTAGCAGGGTTGTTGACAGTGCTGATTTACATAGTAGGTGGTATATAAATGTTTATTCTTTCTTCTTCCCTCTACCCTCTTCTTAAAAATAGGGTCTTGATGAATTATGTTAAAGTTTTTTTTAAGTATTATAAAGAAATTGTTCTATGAGACCAACACCTGATCCAATACAATTTGGATTACACCCAGGGGAAGGAAATAACCTGGATACAGATGTCCAGAAAGCATTGAGTTTATCTTGAAAAGCTGCCAAAGCAGGGCTTTTGCCTTTGAAATCATGTGGGCCAGAGGTCATATGTGACTCGGTTTGTTCAATGGAAACCTCCAGTTCTTAGTGAGCACTATTTTCTCTTTTTAAGAAAAATAGATTTAAAATTTGTGAGGGACCTTATGATCTTTTAAACAAAAAAGATAATGCTAAGTTTTAAGTCAATTGTAGGGAATCAAAAGCTATTAAAAAGGAAATGGTCAGACATTGATTTAAAAAAGATATGCCTTATTTCCATAAGAAGTCAGATGAAACAGAGCTATGAAAGATGATCTTTTAATGAGAATAACCTCAATTTCAAATCATGTGACTTTATTATACAGAACCAGTTGATACTTATCCATCTTAAGGTGTTTCTATATAAGTACCAATTTTTTCATCACCAGAGACCATTAATGAACAAGCATAGTAATTTTTCTACAGCTGAAGTACATGGGACATGTTGTCAGTAGTTTAATTTGTAGTTTTCCTTTTAAAGTATCTTAGGGTATTTGATGTGATATTTTTGGATAATTTTAAAACATTAGATTAACTAAAGATCGCTATTTCTAAAAATCTAAGAATTAAATTTTTAAAAGATTGCTTCAGTTAATTTACTTTTTAAAGAATCACCTAAACCATGTTATTTGGAGAATTGCTGACCCAGGAACTGTTGACTTAGTTAAAATTACATTCTTTTTACTGTATAATAATAATAATTATTAAAATTTATGTAGTGCCAACCATATTCTAGGCACTGTGCTAAGTGCCCTACAGATATCTCATTCTATCCTCACAGCAAGTATAGTGTTTAGCTTAGTGCCTGATACTTAGGAGGTGAGCAATAAATACATGTTGTTTGACTTGATTTTGTTACTCAAAAAATTCTACTAGAAATTCTTTTCTGCATTTTGCTTTTAAGTAATAGCTTTTTAATTGATAATTTGTTAGTTTTTCCCCCCAAATGCCAGTCAAACATCCCTCTCTTCTTTGTGTTTGCTTTCCAGTTCTCATTGAAAAATATGAAACAAGAAAAACAAATCCTGTTGGTATCTACAGAGTTTCAGTTTTCAGAAAAGACAAGAAGGATACTTTTCTGGTAGCTAAATTCTGTTGCCTACTCTATGAAGGTTCTCTGTGTACCATGGGAATTTCTTTTCAAGTAGGGTTTTATAGCCAGTGGTCCTAATTCAGTAACGTTGTTGTAGTTGTTCAGTTGTTCTGTTGTTACTCTTTGTGACCCCATGGACTGTAGCACTCTAGGCCCTTCTATCCTCCACTGTCTTTTAAAGTCAGTCCAAATTCTTATTTGTTGTTTCCATGACACTATCCATCTCATCCTCTGTTGCCCCCTTCTCCTTTTGCCTTTAGTCTTTCCCAACTTCAAGGTCTTTTCCAGTGAGTCCTCTCTTCTCATTATGTGAGTATTTAACAAAGTATTTAAGCTTCAGCTTCAGTATTTGACCTCCCAATGAGTACTCTGAATTAATTTCTTTAAGTATTGACTGTTTTGAACTCCTTGCTGTCCAGGGGACTCTTAAAAGACTTCGCTAGCATCACCATTTAAAAGTGTCAATTCTATGGTGCTCCACTTTCATTATAGTCCAACTCTCACAGCCATACATTGTTACTGGAAAAACCATAGCCTTGACTATATGAACTTTTGTCAGCAAGGTAATGTTTCTGCTGTTTAGTATACTGTACATATTTGCCATAGCTTCCCTTCCAGGGAGCAAGCATCTTTTGATTTCATGGCTGCAGTCACCATCCGCAGTTATCTTTGAGCCCAAGAATATAGCATCCGACACTGCTTCTATTTCTTGTCCCTCTGTTTGCCAGAAAGTTATGGGATCAGTTGCCAAGATCTTAGTTTGTTTTTTGTGTGTTTTTTGATGTTAAGTTTTAAGGCAACTTTTATACTCTCCTTTTTCACCCTCATCAAGAGGCTTCTTAATTCTTCACTTTCTACCATCTGAGTAGTATCATTTGCATATTTGAGGTTGTTGATATTCCTCCTGGCAGTCTTAATTCTGGCTTTTGTTTCATTCAGCCTGACATTTTGCATGATATACTTTGCACATAAGTTACGTAAAAAAGATGACAATATACGGCCTTATTGTGCTCCTTTTCCAACCTTCAATCAGTTGTTCCCTTTTTGGTTCTGTTGCTTCTTAGCCCGCATACAGGTTCCTCAGGAGACAAGTGAGGTGATTGATCTCACTCCAATTCTTTCACAACATTTTGTTGTGATTCACATAGTCAAAGGCTTTACTATGGTCAGTGACACAGAAGTATATGTTTTTTGAACTTCTTAGCTTTCTCCATGATCCAGGGAAGGTTGGCAGTTTGGCGTCTGGGGTCTCTGCCTCTTTGAAAACCAGCCTGTTTTTCTGATAATTCTCAGTTCATATATTGCTGAAGCATTGCTTGCAGAATCTTAAGCATAACTTTGCTGACGTATGAAATGAATGCAACTGTTCAATAATTTGAACATTCCTTGGCATTGCCCTTCTTTAGGATTGGGATATAAACTGATCTTTTCCAATCTGGTGGCCACTGTTATGTTTTCCAAATATGCTGGCATTTTGAGTATAACACTTTAACTGCATCATCTTTTAGGGTTTTAAATAGCTCAGCTGAAATTCCATCACCTTCTCTAGCCTTTTTGTTAGCAATGCTTCCTCTGGCCCATTTGACTGTGTTCTACTGGATGTCTGGCTCTAGATCAGTAACTATTCCATCATAGTTATAGGTGATGTTAAGATCTTTCTTTTATAGTTCTTTTGTGTATTCTTGCTACTTCTTCATTTTCTCCTGCTTCTGATAAGTCTCTGCCATTTTTGTCTTTTTTGCATGAAAATTTTGTATTTTTGCATGAAATATTCCCTTGATCTCTAATTTTCATGAAGAGATCCCTTGTCTTTCCCATTCTGTAGTTTTCTTGTGTTTCTTTGCATTGCTCGTATAAGAAAACCCTTTTTCTCCTTTTTATTCTCTGGAATTCTGCATTCAGCTGGGTATATTTTACCTTTCTCTTTTCTCTTTCCCCTTCTTTCCTTAGCCATTTTGTTTTTTGCTCATCTTTTTCTTTGTTTTTTGTTGCTGCCTCCTGTACAATATTGTGAACCTCTGTTCATAATTCTTCAGGCACTCTACTAGATCTGATCCCTTAAATCTATTCATCACCTCTACTTCATATTCATAAGGGATATTATTTAGATCATACTTATATGGTTTGATGGTTTTCCCTACTTTCTTCAAAAGTTTGAATTTTGCAATAAGCTCATGATCTGAACCACAGTCAGCTTCAGGTTTCGTTTTAACTGACTTCTCTACTTCTGGCTGTAAAATATACAATCAATCTCATTTCTATCTGGTGATACCCATGAGATAAATGACATTTTGGATTGTTGAAAAAGAGTGTTTGCTATGACCAACAAATTATCTTGATAAAACTCTGCATTGCTTTATTTTATACTCCAAGGCCAAACTTACCCGTTATTCCAGTTATCTTTAGATTTCCTACTTTAGCACTGGTTGGTTGGTTGGTTGTTGTCCTTCATTCTCAAGTGGACCAAAATGACATCACTCTGCTACAGTCAAGTTGCCTTGTCTTACTGTGGCTGATCAGACCAATATGAGCTTGGAATGTTCTGTCACAGGTTGGGCACAAATAGTCCATGTGAATATTTGGAGTGGATTCTCTAAATTTGTGCATCTCACCTTTCTTTTGAGCTTCCTCTGAGGTGAGCACACCCTTCTCTGTGGCCATTTCAAAAAAATGTATATCTGGTTCCAACTTCAGTAAGCTGGCCTTCATCAATTGCCAGCCTTCTTTCACTCAAGGTTGCTATTTGGATGTGGTACCTGCTGAGTTCTCTTGCAATAAGAGTTGTTTGTCAGGTCTACTGGATTTTGTGTTGTCTTTAAGTGTACCCACATTTCATGTGCCAACAGTGAGAGGAATTGCCTTTGCAGATGTTTCTGTACATTTTTTTTGTTTCAACTGCAGGGTGGGATCCCTGCGGGCCGCGGAGCTCGAGCCAGAGTTGAGTAAGCAGACAGTTTTTAGGGCACCTTTTCTAGCCCCTTACTAACACCAGAAGGTAACCAGTGTGATCCTTAAAAGGCTGCTCAGACACCCAGGGGGCTGCCAAACCTACTGCTGCTTCCAGTAAGAAGATGACACTGTGGTCTGGGCTGCTTGTGTGCGGGATTGTGACTATACCTCCCATTGTATTTGCAGTTGCTGCTTTGTTATTTGACTGTTGCCACAGAAACTTGAGTTAGGTAAAAATGGTAAAATGGTATGAGTGATGTCTTTTGATTCATGCATAAATTTCATTTAAGTGAGGCAGAGTTGCACACGGTCTTTAGCCTTGCTCTCCACTCCAGGGTCATCACAGTCCAGTGGCAGGAGAGAATCAAGACAACTGGTTTTTTTTTTTTTTTTGCTTTATCTTTTTTTTAAAAAGTTATTTATTTTAAGTTTTCAACATTCATTTCCACAAAATTTTGAGTTCCAAATTTTTTCCCTATCTCTCCCCTCCCCCACCCCAAAACACTGACCATTCTAATTACCCCTACCACCAATTTGCCCTCCCTTCTAATATCTCTCCCTTCCATTATCCCTATCTTCTTTTTTTTCCTGTAGGGCAAGATAAATTTCTATACCCCATTACCTGTATTTCTTACTTCCCAGTTGTATGCAAGAACAATATTCAACGGTTGTTCCTAAAACTTTGAGTTCCAACTTCTCCTCCTTCCTCCCTCTGCACCCATCCCAATTGGGAAGGCAAGCAATTCAATATAGACTATATATGTGTAGTTTTGCAAATGACTTCCACAATAGTCATGTTGTGTAAGACTAACTATATTTCCCTCCATCCTATCCTGCCCCCCATTTCTTCTATTCTCTCTTTTGACCTTGTCCCTCCCCAAGAGTGTTGACTTCTAATTGCTCCCTCCTCCCATTTGCCCTCCCTTCTATTATCTCCCCCACCCTGCTTATCCCCTTCTCCCCCACTTTCCTGTATTGTAAGATAAATTTTCATACCAAAATGAGTGCATTTTATTCCTTCCTTGAGTCAAATGTGATGAGAGTAAGCTTCATGTTTTCCCTCTCACCTCCCCCTTTTTCCCTCCATTGAAAAGTCTTTAACTTGCCTCTTTTATGAGAGATAATTTCCTCCATTCCATTTCTCACTTTCTCCTCCCAATTTACTCCTCTCTCACCCCTTAATTTCCTTTTTTTAGATATGATCCCTTCCTATTCAACTCATCCTGTGCTCTCTGTCTCTCTCCCTCTGTGTGTGTGTGTGTGTGTGTGTGTGTGTGTGTGTGTGTGTGTGTAATTCCACCAACTACTCAAATACTGAAAAAAGTTTCAAGAGTTACAAATATTGTCTTTCCATGTAGGAATGTAAACAGTTCAACTTTAGTAAGTCCCTTATGATTTTTCTGTTTACCTTTTGATGCTTCTCTTGATTCTTATGTTTGAAAGTTGGATTTTCTTTTCAGCTCTGGTCTTTTCTTCAAGAATGCTTGAAAGTCCTCTATTTCATTGAAAGACCATTTTTTCCCCTGAAGTATTATACTCAGTTTTGCTAGGCAGGTGATTCTTGGTTTTAGTGCTAGTTCCTTTGACTTCAGGAATATCATATTCCACTCCCTTTGATCCCTTAATGTAGAAGCTGCTAGATCTTGTTTTATTCTGATTGTATTTCCACAGTACTCAAATTGTTTCTTTTTAGCTGCTTGCAATATTTTCTCCTTGACCTGGTAACTCTGAAATTTGGCTACAATGTTCCTAGGGGTTTCTCTTTTTGGATCTCTTCCAGGAGGTCATCAGTGGATTTTTTCAATATTTATTTTGCCCTCTGGCTCTAGAATATCAGAGCAGTTTTCCTTGATAATTTCATGAAAGATGATGTCTAGGCTCTTTTTTTTGGTCATGGCTTTCAGGTAGTCCTATAATTTTTAAATTGTCTCTCCTGGATCTATTTTCCAGGTGAGTTGTTTTTCCACTGATGTATTTCACATTATCTTCCATTTTTTCATTCTTTTGGTTTTGTTTTGTGATTTCTTGGTTTCTCATAAAGTCATTAGCCTCCATCTGTTCCATTCTGACTTTTAAAGAACGATTTTATTCAGTGAGCTTTTGCATCTTATTTTCCATTTGGCTATTTCTGCTTTTTAAAGCATTCTTCTCCTCACTGGTTTTTTGCACCTCTTTTGCCAGTTGAGTTAGCCTATTTTTCAAGGTGTTATTTTCTTTAGCATTTTTTTGGGTCTCATTTAGCAAGCTGTTGACTTGCTTTTCATGATTTTCTTGCATCTCTCTCATTTCTCTTCTCAATTTTTCCTCCCCCTCTCTTACTTGATTTTCAAAATCCTTTTTGAGCTCTTCCATGGCCTGAGACCATTGAATATTTATTTTGGATGTTTGGGATACAGAAGCCTTGACTTTTATGTCTTTCCCTCATGGTAAGCATTGTTCTTCCTCATCTGAAAGGATGGAAGAAGATATCTGTTCACCAAGAAAGTAACCTTCTATAGTCTTATTTTTTCCCTCTGTTTTGGGCATTTCCCAACCAGTTACTTGACTTTTGGGTCCTTTGTCAACTGTAGGGTATACTCTGGAGATCTGTAAGATCTCAGTTCCTCCAAGGTGGCACAATCAAGTGTGTACACTGGTCTGGGAGCAACCAGAAACTTTTGTGCCCAGAATCTGTGAGTAGTAGTTTCCTCTTCACAACCACCTGGCCTTCAGTTCCACCAAGCCAGCACTGGGGGCTGAGATTCAGATAAGCTGCTCAATTCCTCCAGCGGCTTTAGGTGGGGGCAGGGCCTCCACACAGGGCTGAGGCAAGAATCTGCTGCTCAGTTCCCCCAGGGGTTTTAAGATCCAACAATGGATGCAGGCTGCTATGGGAGCTGCTGCAGCCCTGCTGCCTCTCTGATGCTGCCTCTGCTGCCTGAGGCTGGAGCTATGGGAAGACCCTGCTCCCTTCTCAGCCAGCTGAAAAAACCCTCTCACTGATGTTTGGTGCCTGTGTGTTGAGGGATCTGCAAACTGCTGTTACTGCTACTGGGGATTCCACCCCCATGGCCTGCTCAGGTACTCCTGGTGCCGTGCCACTCGGCCAAGGCTGAGCTAAGCTCCTCTCTGAATCGACAGACCTTTCCCATGGGCCTTTCAGGTCACCCTGGGCTGGAAATCTCCTCTCCTTCATTGTTATGTGGCTTCTGCTGGTCTAGAATTTGTTGAGAGTCTTTCTTTACAGGTGTTTTATGGGCTGTGGGGGAAGAGCTAATGTATGTGTGTCCTTCTACTCCATCTTGGCTCCATCCCAAGACAACTGTTAATGGCTCAAGGTGCAGTGAATGACTTTGGCATAGTTGATGTCTAATCAATCTCTAAGCACTCCACAGCCTGCTTTAGCTGTCTTCATGACCTTTGGAACAGATTGTTCTCATCTGCTCCTTCCACCAGGGGAATTCTTCACATGCTTGGGTAGTCACACCCCTAAGTCACCAATAAGTTTGAGACCCCTTGGTTACCCTCAACTTGGTTTAGCCTGTCTGCTGAAATGATTTTCTGTGGTGTAGCCACTGGGCATGCTGTTGCTTCTTGGAGCCACAGGTGAGAGTTAGGTGGAACATGTGGACACCAAAGCAGCCCTGAAAAGATCTTAACAGCCTTCATACCAGAGGTACTAGTCTTTCCTGAACAAACCTACATCCCACTTTAGCCTTATAATCCCCTGTGATGAATATAACATCTCTTTTGGGTGTTATTTCTAGAAATAACTTGTAGAAGATGTTGTAGGTCTTTATAGAACTGATCACCTTTGGCTTCCGGCATTAGTGGTTGTATTGTATTAGTGTGAAGTTTAATTTGTGATACGTTGGATTTGAACAGATATAATTCAGTCATTTTTGAGATTATTCCACAGTTCTGCTTTTTTCACCTTTTAATTGACTGTGAGGGTTACTTCATTTTCTTTAAGGGCTTTTTGTCACCGGTAGTATATGTAAGTGCTCACCTGGATTAAATTCTCCCATTCCAGTCTATTTAAGTTCACTGACACCCAAGATGTTGCTGTTTAATCTTTCTGTCTCCTCTTCGAGCACATCCAGCTTACTTTGGTTCCTTACATTCCAGGTTCCTATGCAACATTGTTCTTTATAGCTTTGGATTTACCTTTCATCACCAGATGTATTTGTAGCTGAGCTTCCCTTCAGCTTTGGCTTAGCCACTTGATGAATACTGGAAGTACTTGTAGTTTTCTTCTGCTCTTCCCCAGTAGCATACTGGACACTGTCTAACTTGAGGGACTTATCTTCTGTTATCATCTTTTTTTTTAAAAACATTTTAATACTGTCCATGGGGTTTTCTTGGCAAAGAGATTGGAGTCATTTGTCATTTCTTTCTCCAGTGGATCACCTTTTGTATGACTCGTCTGTCTTGGGTAACCATAGCAGCATAGCTCATAGTTTCATTGAGCTACATGAACCCCTCTGTCATGACAAGGCAGTGATTAAGGGGGAAAAATTAGTAACACAGAATCCAAACTTCTTTATTTTTAATTTCAAACTAGAAATAATATGCTGGAATTTTCTAAAAAGACAGTAATTGTTATTTCAAAGTAGTAATAAATTATCTTTAGCATTTGGGCAGTAAACCGAAAGGAATTTCTTTTATACATTATCAGGCATTGACCTTCTTTAAAAAAAAAAATCAGTCTTTTAGCATCCTCTGAAGAATACCTTCTTGCCTTTCCCTAGCATATACTTATAAAAGGGGGAAAACCTTAACAGAGAGAAAAAAGAAGCTGGCCACTTAGTCTACAGTAATCCATTCTTGTCAAGCATTATGGAATTTGAATATTTGTGAAAAGAGAGAGTTGGTATGATGCAATAGACTAAGTAGAGAAAGAGGCAACATGATATTGTGGATAGTGTCCTGGGCTTGGAGTCAAGAAGACTAGGGTTCAGATCCTGCCTTTTAAAAACTTCTACGCTCCTACACCTTACCTACTAATTTGTGATTTACAATTTCTGATACCAAGGAAGTCATAGATAGTTTCTTTTAAACAGAGGAGAACAATAACAGTAACTAGCATTTATATAGCTCTCTGTGTATTATCTTATTTGATCCTTACAACAGCCTTGTGAAGTAGATGTTACTACGATCCCTATTTTACCTGAAGAAACTGAGGCTTAGAAGTTATGTGACAACATTGGGGTAGGATTCAAACTTATGTCTTCTTGGCTTTGTCTGATACTTTACCAACTGCACCACCTCCTAGCTGCTTACATATTGGAGTGCTTTGATGTCAAATTCTTAAATTTGCAACTTCTTTATATATTGTTTTAGGCCAAGTTATTGTAACTAAGTATCTTGCATTCATGTAAGGGTGAGAAGCTACAGTGTAAAATGATTTCCTACACTTTTTTTCTTCAGTTGACTGAAAAGCAAGGGCTTTCATGGTAAACAATGACAATAATAATGATGATGAAATCTGCCCAACTCATTTCTCAGTTTAATATCCCTTTCTGAGCCAAGCATCTACCTATCTTTTCCCCTCAAAAGTGAGTCACTACTGAGTGATGTGGGAGAATTGGGACACTAATACCATGTTGGTGGAACTGTGAATTGTTCTAACCATTTTGGAGAACAATCTGGAATTATACCCAAGGAGTTTATACATATATATATATATATATATATATATATATATATATATATATATATATATATATATATATATATGTGTGTGTGTGTGTGTGTGTGTGTGTGTATATATATATATATAAAATACATATATGATACATACATATACACATATACTTGTGTATATACATACATACACACATACATATGCATATATATATATTTTTTTGGCCTAGCATTTACCACTAATAGATCTGTTTTCCAAAGTGATCAGGCAAAAAAGGAAAAGATCTTATATGTTCCAAAATATTTATAGCAGCTCTCTTTGTGGTAGCAAAAAATTGGAAATTGAGGAGTTGCCCATCAATTGGGGAATGGCTGAACAAATTGTAGTTGGTTGTGATGGAATACTACTGTACTGTAAGAAAGGATGAGTTGGTTTATTTTAGAAAAGCATAGAAAAACTTGCTTAATTGAAATAATGAAAAATGAAATGAGCAGACTCAGGAGAATATTGTATACAACAACAGCTATATGTTAGAAGAGTAACTCATAATAACTACAAAGGATCTGTGAAGGAAGATGCTATCTACCTCTGGACAAAGAAATGATAAAGAAGAAAGAACTGATACATGGAAGTATGCATAGTATGGTTTTACATATATCTACAGCTATACATCTGTGCCAAATGGTACCATTCTCTAATTTGGTATGGGGAGAAAGGGAGGAAAGAGACACTTCAGAACTTAAAATGTAACAAAATAAATAAAATTTTACTAAAAAAAGTCACTACTGATGCCTTTGCTGAGTATTATAGATTGTAGAAGTCCACTTCAATTGTTATTGCTATGTTACTGCTTTAATGATGGATATTTTTTGATATTTTATGCTAAATTGACCATGTGCCTTCCATTTCCTGCTGAGTGTGCCCCTTGAGGGAAGGTGGCAAGGGACCTGGCTGACTTTCATGTACTCCAGTCAGACTTCCCCTGCATAAGACTTTCACTTCTTAATGCCTCAGTTTAGAAGAGGAGCAAGACATTCCTCTGACCATACCCTTCCATCTTCTGCTGGGCATGACCCCAGAGAAAAGACTTCTAAGGTCCGGTAGCAGGATTTCCCACCCAGGCCAGTGCAAGGCAACTTCCACTTCCTGTTGCCAGTCAGATCTCCTGTCTGTGATTTGGAGAACATCTGGTGCAAAGAGGAACAATCTGTTCTCCAGCCTCCTCTGAGAAGAGAAATAACCCCTTCCACTCAATGATGAACATTCTCCCACCTGGGTATATGCTTCATATCCCTGTGATTCGAAACCCCTGTGGGTCATCATCCAAATCTGATTCCCTATCCCCCCACCTGATTCTTTATTCCCATCCACTCAACCCTCCCACCCCAAAGTCCCAACCAAGTGTCACCTACCCCTTTCACTGTGCCCACTGCCCTTCATCTTAAAGTTTTTCCTTTCCTACTTCCAGATTCTAGCTCCTGAAGATGATTCAGCCTCCCTGGTTTCCTTCCCCAGTACTGGTTGTACCTTCACTCATTCTCTGAGGCTCATTGGTTAGGACAGAGAAGTTGGAAAATTCCTTGCTCACAATTGCCACCTCCAGGTTCTCCCCCTGTCTCCATCACTCAGTGACATCTCCTTCTTTGAGGATCATGCAATTCATATCTACCACTCAATCAAAATCCTAGTGTCTATTGTTTGTAGAACTTTAAGATATTCCTCTTCTTCCTCAATCAGTTCAATACCTGCCTCACAACATTTCTTCTCCTCAACTCCTGCCATTGTACTAGGGGACTTCAACATACATGTTGACTTGTCTTCAAAAACTATAACCACTCAATTGTTCAATCTACTCATTTTCCATGACATATTCCTTCATTTTACCTCAGCCACACACAAAGATGGTCATATCCTTGATCTCATCGCCCACAAATGTACCACCTTCATGTTTAAGAATGCTGAAATCCCATTATCTGACCATAATCTATTGCTTTTCCACTTCTCTCTCTTCCTTCCCTCACCAAATCCTATTCTTTATTCATACTGTGACCTCTGATCCGACCCTTCCATTTTCTCCCAGCCTATCTCCCCTGCAGTAATCATTCTCTCTTGTTTTCTCTAG
The DNA here is from genome assembly GCF_028372415.1 of Notamacropus eugenii. NCBI lineage: Eukaryota > Metazoa > Chordata > Mammalia > Diprotodontia > Macropodidae > Notamacropus > Notamacropus eugenii. The sequence goes on from NC_092876.1 coordinate 162,188,257, forward strand.
CTTGACCTCATGGTGAATCAGTTCCACTCTACATTGTCCTCTTCTCTTGAGTCCTTGGCCCGCTTTCCATATCTGGCCCTGACAAGCCTCTGTCTTGGATTACTACCACCATGTGCTGCTTTTGCTTATACAAATGTGCTATTGAATATGGGTAGAGAAAAATCACACAACAGTTTTGATTGGGTCCACTACAAATTTATGTTACACAGCCTCAAAGGGGCTTTCACTACTTCTAAGCAATCCTTCTACATTTCCCTTATCCCACTTACCACAGTGATTCTTACAAATATTTTTATCCCTTCTCAAAACTCCCAGGGCTCCCTCTGCCACATATCCCTCTCAGCTGAGAACCTTGCTTCATATTTTACTCCCCACCCCAAATGAGGCCATTTGCCTTCAGCTCCTTTTTCTTTCCCTTTCCTCATCTCATGTCATTTATATGCCTTCTATTACTACCTTCACCCCTGTCTCACCAGGAGAGTTGGCATTATTCTTTACCAAGGCCAACTCCTCTGCTTGCACAGGTGATCTCATTCCCTCCCTTCTCTTCCAACAAATTCTTCCCTCTGTTACCCCTACTTTATCACCTTATTTTCAATTTCTCCTACTATTGGCTCATTTCCTTCTATCTACAAACATGTCTATCTCTCTCCTCAAAAAATCCTCACTTGATCCCTCTATTCCTTCTAACTCTTGTCCTGTATCTTTTCTGCTCTTGGTGGCTAAACTCCTTGAAAAGCTATCGATGATAGATACTTCTACTTTTTCTCCACTCTTTCACTTCTTAATCTCTTAAAATCTTGCTTCTGACATCATTCCACCAAGACTCATCTCTTCAAAGTTATCTCCAAATTTATCTCTTAATTGCCATATTGAAGATGGCCTTTTCTTAGTCTTCATTCTTCTTTACCTCTCTATAGCCTTTCACACTGTTGATTATGCTCTTCTACTTGATATTTCTTCTCTCTAGGTTTTTGGGATGTCACTTTTCCTTGGTTCTCCTACCCATCTGACTATGCTTCTCAGTCTCCTTTGCAGGATCCTCATCCATGTCATGAATACCCTACAGAGTTCTAGCCTATGTCCCCTTTTCTTCTCCCTCTATACTACTTCACTTGGTGGTCTTATCAGCTCTAGTGGATTTAATTACTGTGATAATTCTCAGATCTGTTTTTCTGCCCCAACTTCACCTGACCTCCAATCTCTCGTCTTACTGCCTGTTGGACATCTTGAACTAGATTTTCTGTAGATACCTTAAACTCAACATGTCTAAAACAGAACTTATTATTTTTCTCCATAAGCCTTCCCTTCAGTCCCACCCCCCACTTTCCCTACAACGTGCTTACATCTGTTGAGTTTTGAATATGCCCCCTTGTCTATTCTGACACTGCTACCACTTAGGTCCAGGTCCTCATCACCTCACACTTTTACTATTGCAATAGCCTATTGATGGATCTGCCTGCCTTGAGTTTCTATAAACTTTATGAATTTTAATCCATCCCTTTATTCAGCTGCCAAAATGATTTTCATGTGCAGGTGTGACTGTGTTTCTGCTCTGTTTAATAAATTCCAGTGGCTCCCTATGGCTTTCAGGATCAAATGTAAAATTCTTTGGTATTCAAAGCCCTTTATAATCTCACCTCCCTCTCACCTTTCCAGTCTTCCACCTTACTTTCTACCATGTACTAATTGATCCAGTAACACTAGCCTCCTTGCTGTTCCATGAGCAAGACACTCATCTTTAGGCTCCAGTTTCTTTGACTGTCCACCATGCCTGGAACACTCTCCCTCATCTCTGCCTGTTGGCTTCCCATCTTTTACTGGAAATCTTTCTCCTTTTCCCCTTAATTCTAGTGTCTTGACTTTTTTGATTAGTTCCTCTTTATCATTTGTATATAGTTCACTTGAACATGTTTCTTTGCTTGCTGCCTTCCCCATTAGATTTTGAAGCCAGTTGCTGTCTTTTACCATTCTTTTTATCACCAGAGCTTAGCATAGTGCCTGACACATAGTAGGCACTTAATGCATATTTTTTTGACTGAATTGTGGCTTGCTAGGGACTAAGTATTCATCACCTAGTGGCCAGGCTTTTAGGGATGAGTCTGTCCTTAGACACATTGGTTCTTGGAGAGTAGATATAGTCTGTTGCTTATAAGTGCTAACCTCAAGAACTGGGGGTGGTGAGGTACATTTTTTGTTTTTGTTTAAAAAAACTCAGAAGTTTTAAAAGGCATAAATCCCACACTGATACTCAGTTTCTCCTTGTCACCTGAAATGCCTTTGACAATAATGAAAAGGGAGTAGTTTAAGTAGGGATTTGTTAGTAGTTGGCTGTTATCAGTGTGTGTTTGTCCTTCATTGCCAAAGAAGACCATGCCATCAGAGAAATGATGACATGACTTACACTTGACTTTGTTTTGAGTGAGGGAGGGAGAGCTGTGCAGGTCACCAGCCTCACTTCTCCTCCAGAGCCATCTGAATCCAGTGACCAGATATGCATCAGGATGATTGGAGATGACCCAGGATGAGGCAGTTGGGGTTAAGTGACTTGCCCAAGGTCACACCTCAAGTGTCTGAGGTGAGATTTGAACTCAGGTCCTCCTGACTCTTGCACTGGTGCTATTCCACTGTACCACCTAGCTGCCCTTGGCTATTATCAAACATGATAGTGAAAATAAACCTTAATTTTACTTTCTTTTACTGAGTGAGAGTGTTCAACTAATATAAAGTATAGATTTTGTGCAAAACATATATGTTCCCATTTTTGATCTGTCATTCTTCAAACATAAGTATACTGAAATCATCCTGCTTGTCATTTCATTTCATTGCACAGTAACATTCCATCACAATCATATATACCACAGCTTGTTTAGCCAACTCCCTAATTGATCGGCATTCCTTTGATTTCCAATTCTTAACCTCCACAAAAAGAGTTGCTATAAATATTTTTTTTCCAAATTGGTCCTTTTCTTTTCCTTTTTTTGGGATGTCTTTGGGACATAGACCTAGCAGTGGTATTGTTGGATCAAAGGATATGCACAGTTTATAACCCTTTGGGTATAGCTCTAAATTGCTCTTCAGAATGGTTGGATCCATTCACAACTGCACCAACAGTGCATTAGTGTCCCAGTTTTCTCACATCTCCTCCATAAGTTGAAGCGTTTTAACCTCCAATTGATCTCTTTTTCCTGCTAGGAGAAAAAAAAAACAAACCTTAGAAAACTTCTGAAGTGCTGTGTACTTGCTTTTGAGGCAATAGACTAGAGAGATCTGCTTTGATACTATGTTCTTTTCTTGGGTAGCCCAGAGAAGTCAACTAACATTTACTAGTGAGCATTTATTAAATGCCTACTATGTGCCAGTTTCTGTGCTAAGTGCTGGGGATATAATGCAAGTTAAAAAAAACCCCAAATTACCACAAAAACAAAATCAGTCCTTCCTCTCAAGGAGCTCACAGTGTAATGATAAGGAGAGTAAGAAACTAGTGGTGATCATTGAAGGGAGGCAGGCAGAGCAGCCCCTGGGAGAAGAAGAGGAAAAGTAGCCCTATGATGGTCTTAATTTTTTAAAAAAATGAGCAGGAAGCCTTGGCTCTTGAATAAAGTACTCAGGTCCTTCTTCCTAGATCCTTAAATTCTCTAGAACCATCCTCTCTCTCCTTCAACTGCTGCTGCTGCCTTTGCCCATTTGGAGCTTTTTAATCTAGATCATGGCATCTAATGGTGGCTTGAGGCTGGGGGAATCTTTGTGTGTTTGGGAGTGGGGGAAAGGAAGTGCAAGAGAGAGGGAGGGAGAGAGGGAGGGAGGGAGGGGGAGAGAGAGAGAGAGAAAGACAGAGAGAGAGAGAGAGAGAGGTATTTGTTTGATTTGTTCCTGACCTTGGGTTTCTCAGTGCATTCTCAGTAGGAAACATTGTTCTCTATAGTAGGTAAGTACAGTGCAGTAAAAGTCAGTGTATTGTTGCCACGTAGTCTTTTTGAGATAGTCTAAGGTTTTTTACTGTTAGCATCAAGGGAATTCCAAGTACTGAATCTAGGTTTGGATCTTTACTATTAGTCAATTAAGCAAGCAATTATTATTAATCAAGAACTTCATTAAGCTCTTACCATGTCCCAGGCACTATACTAAATGCTGGAATACAAAAAAGGCAAAATCATGGTTTCTGTTCTCTAGGAACTCACATCTTAATGGGGGATATAACATGCAACCAATTACTCAAGATATATGTAGTATAAATGAGAGGTAATCTTGGGAGGCATTAGCACTGGGAGGGACCTGAAAGGTCTTATTCAGAAGGTGAGATTTGAGCTGAGACTTGAACAGTGTTGTATGTGAGGACTTTTGAGAAGGCCAGTGCCATTGGATTACCACGTGTGAAAGGGAGTAAAGTGTAAGAAGACTATAAAGATAGGAAGGGACAAGGTGTGAAGTACATTAACTGCCAACCAGAGAATTTTATATTTGATCTAGAAGTAGGTAATAGGGAGACGTTGGAATTCATCGAGTAGGGCTATCTATGATTCAGGAATTCACTCTGGCATCTGGGTAGGAGATGTGAGTGAGGAAAGACCTGAGTCAGGGAAATGACCCAGAAGACTTTTGTAACAGTCCGGGGATGAGGAGATGAAAGTTTGCAGCAAAGTGGCTGTGTAAATGGAGAGAAAGGGATAATTTTAGTGTGAGAGATGTTGTGAAGGTAGTAACTACAGTATGTAGCTGCAGTTCGGGTTATGTGGAGTGAGTGTGAGAAAGGGGTTGAGGATGACAGTGAAGCGGAGTCAGGGCAACTGATGGTGCCTACAGTAATAGAGAAACTTGGAAGGGGGAATGTTCCATTTAAGCAGGGTGCCCAAGTTAACCCTCTTCATTTCCCACCAGGTTGCAAGCCTCTGGACTTCTCCATCACCTCTTTCTTCCCCAGTACCTTCTCTCCCCCTCTACCTTTCAGCTTCCTTTTTTTATGTGCTGTCTTCTCTGAGAATTCAAGCTTCCTGGGGGCAGGAGCTGGCTTTTTACTTGTGTGTGTATTCTCAATACAATGTTTGACACATAATAAGTGTGTAATTAGTGCTTGTTGACCGATTACAGTTATATAATACTATACTGTATGCATAGAACCCTGGCTTTCATTCATTTTTAACATTGTATAAGATTGTTTTTGTAGGATAATATTTACTAGCTTTTAGAACGCAATTTGTATGATAGGAATTGCCTATATTTGGAGATACTCCTTTGGATTCCCCTCCCCTCCATTTCCAAAACTTTGAAGTTAGATCTATTTAAGAAGGGAAGTTTGCTTTTTTTTAAAGGAATTAAGACGACTGACATAAATAGTGGTTTGGAAATCTGAATTCAAATGCTGATTCTGACTTTTACTTATTCTATGATCTTGGGTCAGTCACTTAGCTTCTGTGTGCCTCAGACCATTTCTTATGGTTTGTCCTCCAAGCTGCTAGTAGTTTCCACATCCAGAGTTCCATGAAGAAAACAGCTTTTCTTCAGTATTCATGAATTTTAATTAAGACAATGTAGATGAGAGATTCCTACTTCAGGAAAAAAATTGAACCACTGGATTTGCTTCCAACTTTGAGATTCTTTCATTCCTTCATAGAAATGAATACTTTTCTATGAATCTAGAGAGTGATTACAGTATGATTTTTCTGTCTTTACAAAAATAAATAATTGCAGTGTTTCTTTAAATATCAGATATTTTTTCTGTGTGGTTTATATATATTATATATATGTAAGTACTGGTGTTAAGAAGTGAAGGTAAAAAGTTTAAAAAATTACAATTTGAGTCAGTGTAGAAAATCAACTTAATCAAAAAAAAATTTGCGTGCCATTCTTCAGAAATACATCATTTGCACAAAGTGAAGTGCAAATAGAGTAGTGATTAGTGACTACAGTGATTAGGTACTTTTATAGATGAGGAATTTTATGTTCAAAGAAGTTAACAGTATTAATAGCCCAAGACCATCAGTATTGTGAGAAATCAAGCGAGGATTCAAACATCCAGGTCCTTTGACTCCAAATTCAGTGCTCTTTATAGTAATATTTGTTAAATTAAGTGGAACTAATATTGTCCTTGCTGTAGCTACTAGGCATTTTATTTTTAATTCTAGTACTAGGCTTTGGCCAAACTTATGAACGTGGACTCATGGAATCTTTGGATTAGTAGGAAGGGAATTTAGAGTTCACCTTTCTTGATCAAAGAGGGAAGTTTTGTTTCATGGCGCCCTGACCCTTTCCAACTCCAGATAAGAGAGTTGTGGATGTATTAGGATAAACAGTATTTTTTCTGGAGCAGTAAGCAATAGCATCATCTTTACATATGGAGAACTTTTATTTATCTTTTGTCAGATGTGTGAATTTTAAGTAAAATATCCAAACATTGGTTTGTTAAGTTTATAAAAAATTAATTTATGCAAGCATTTTGCTGTGAGTATTTTGGCTCCTTCTTTGGTCTTAAATTTATGTATAGCATTTTAGCTACATTGTTTGTTAAACTCTTCCCCCCCACCATGAATTCCTTTTGCCAGCGAAAACATGGAATCTATTGATTAATCATCTCCCCTTTTTCTTTAATATTTTTTGTTCCAGAAATTTTATCTAATAATGTGGTTGTTGGAAGGTATTTATTGTTTTAAAATTAAAATGAAATTTCCTCATGTATATAGTCCCTTGAATAAAAAAAATATCAGAGCAATTCAGTTTTGAGATAGTGTGGTATTGCTTTCATTACTTCTTTCTAGGTGTCAGTTTTCTGATATCTAAGATGAAGCAGGTTAGATCAAATGATCTCCTAGATTTCTTCTGTTCTGATATTCTGACTATTCTATAGCTGCTATTACTGTTATTAATACCTTGAGTGATGTTTTCCTATTTATAAAGTGCTTTTCCATCAATTGTTTATCCTCACAACTCTGAGGCAGCCCAGGAAGATATTGTTATTCCTATTTTACAGATGAGGAACCTCAGAGACAATTTAACCAACCCCATACCTGAGCGAGAATCCCCTCCATTACATACCTGACAAGTGGTCATAATACCCTTTGCTTGAAGATGAAATACGCTCTCTTGCTGACTTATCCAAGTTCAGACGGGTGATAAGTGGTGAATCCAGGACAGAAAACCCAGCTCTTCTGATGCCGAATACACATTGATTCCACTGTAACTATCTCTTAACTTAGCTGAAATTCAACAAGTTTTTTTTAATCAAGTTTCTTATAAACCTAACCAAATTTTTGTTCTTATCTATTCATGAATGGTTCTTGAATGAATGCCCTGAAGCAAAATAATATAATTTAACCACTGTCCTGAGCAGTACATCTCTTAGACTACTGGAATTTTTCAGTTATCTTTAAAACTAAGTGCCAGTGTGCACCAGTTAGAGGGCTTTCCCAGAGCTAGGGTTCTCTTTGTTTCCCTGAAAAATGCAAAATGTGATGGTATCATTTCTGAAGCCAACACTGAGGTCATCTTGTGTCTCGCCTTTATCTCTCAGATTTGTTCATTGACAAACACATGGCAATATGGATAGTATGCTTCAAAAAAAATTCTAAGCTATATTTTAGTTTTTATTTGGGTGTTGGTTGTTTTCTTTTTATGGAAGCTGGAAAGCATTAAAACAATAACCTTTTTGTGTCACAGATGCTTTATGCACACTGTAGGCCTTTTATTGTTTTTAATAAAATTTGTAGCAGAATGACTAATAGAACATGAGCAGTGCTTATGACACTGAAGTCTATTGTGTAAGTATTGAGAGCAAAATTTGCATTCCTAGAAAAGCGTATTCAGAGTGGGGATATAGGACACACTATTTATTGCTGTTGGGAAAACATACCGCATTTTCAGCTAAGAACATTACTTAAAAGAAGCTACCTTTGAAAAATGACATTTCTTGCCGTGGAATACTGAAGTCAAGTTGAATTGGCAGTAGGAATCTGTATGTCAGGCGAGTAGTTTAGATACTATTTATAAAAATTACAGCCAACTAAACACTATTTCTCTCCTTCAGAAGCTATTTCCTGACATTCTCTTCATATATTGACTCAAATTGACCTTCCTAACATGGTGCTAGTATTGATGCTTCCAGGGCTTTTGAGTTGAATGGATGATAATATTGAATTGTTTGTTTTTTCCTGATTTTTAGAAGTGCCCTTCTGCTTTTCCAAATCATAGTTATGAATTGGTTGTTCAAAGAAATATAAAAATAGGAATAAAAATAAATTGATGAGACCTGTTGATAATACTTTTTTTTTGTTTTGTTTTCATTTTAAACAGCTGCTTCTCTCCAAGTTTTAGTGTTGTCATCTATTAAGTAGCAGCAGTCCCACTAATAGATGAGCAAACTAATCTGTCTACTGTCTTGTATCTGTTATTGTGGGTTTTAGCCTGGCTTGATAGCACAAGTTGTAAATCCCTGCAACCTAGGAAGGCTTGAGTTCAGGAGTTTTGAGCTGTAGAGCACCAAGCCAATAGTGTCAAATAACTCAAATAGAAAAGGATCCCTGTTGGCTGCATATTAACTTAGAAAACCACAAATTAACATCTAGGTTGTACTATATTTTTATTTTTATTATTAAACGTTTCCCAGTTACATTTAATTTGCTCGAGGGGGAGGAAACTGCACTTGGGAATTTTGTGGCTTAGAGTTTGACCCCTCTGCATTAAACTGATAGGTATCTAGGCCCCCAGGCTTCTACATGGACAGATTGGTACAGGATGGAGATGCTTTCATGCTCATCAGCACTGATTGGGCCTGTGAGTGGCCGCTGCATTTACAGCCCAGTGAGAGAGACTCAAATTTTAAAATAAACAAACACACGAACAAACCAGTATGTCTTTCAGTAGGTCTTGTTCTACGTTGAATAACCTGAAATTTTATTTGTATTTCTTTTTATTTAGGTAGGAAGGGACTGACTAGGAAAGGAGAACAAACATTGTACAAAAATGTTGTCTGACATAATTCAAAATGTTAAATAAGAAATTAGGTTTTAAGTAACAAAGTTTTACTTTATGCCACTACAGATAGACTCTAAAAGATTGTGTCCCAGAAGTTTACTTTAAACTTGGAATATGTACTGTATTTTCCCATAGGAAAAGTGTTTTAAATGGTAGTTAGGTTTTTAAGATAATCCATAAATGTCCTTTTTACCTATAATGTAGTTTGAAATATCATATATTTGCCGTGAAAAATAATTAGCAAACAATATTTCAACATTAGCAGTTAAGCAAACTTGAAAAACAATATAATTTGAGAAGGGATAATTTAAAATATTTTTTTTCCTTGATTTTAGTGCTTTAAGAAAAGCAGGATTAATTAGAGAATGAAGAAGTACACAGAAACTTTTGTGGAAACTTTGAAGGGGACTTCTGGCTTCAGAACACTTTAGGGTTAATGACATTCTTCAGTATGTCTAACCGTTTTTCCTTACTGACCCCTCCTACTTAATTAGAAGCTTCTTGAGGATAGGCTCTGTGTCTTCTTCAGTTTTGCCTCTTTAGCTACTTCTGGCAGCTATGATACAGTGTTATAATGTACAGTGATTGTAAATGGTACAAGTGAGAGAGTGGATAGAGTCCTGGGGTTGGAATCAGGAAGACCAGAGTTCACATCTAGCTTCAGATACTTATTAACCATGTGTCCCTGGGCAAGTCACTTAACCTGTTTGCTTCAGTTTTTTCAGCTGCCCAATGGGAATAATAATAATAGCATCTAGACATCGCAGAGTTGTGAGGATGGAATGGAGTAATATTTGTAAAAGTGTTTAACACATATTGCTCAGGAAAGGAGAAGGGAAGAAAGAGAGGGAGAGAATTGGGAACTCAGTTGTAAAAAACAAATGTTAAAAAATTGTTTTTACATATAATTGGGAAATATATCCATAGAAAAAAGTGCTTAGCATAGTATCTGGTATAGTAGGTGCTATAGAAATACTTATCCCCTTCTTATTCCCCTCTCTACTTTTCTTACCACTTTGTTTTGCAAATTAAGTTCTCATAAAAATATTTATTAAATTGAAAGACTTTCCTTTCTCTTGATATACTTGAATTACTAGTATTACTCTTAGGTCTGTCTACCCTGGTTAAGACTTAGAGGGTTTAGGTCTTATACTGTTTTCATTTAGAAGGAAACCAAATCTTAGTCTTCAAAGCAACATTTCTTTTTCTGAATCCCCTGGGATTTCTTCTTCTTCTTGATCTTCTTCCAGTGCCTCTACTTCTCTGTCTTTGCCACTTTCTTGTGATCTCATGGCCTTTGAGAATTGCGGATTTGAATCAAGCTCTAAATAGTCAGTTGTTTCCCACCTCATATAGGCCAGGTCCCTTGCCTGTTCCTCAAAACAGGAAGCTGTGTACCACAGGAATTCTGTGAGTGAGGGGTGGAATAGGAGAGATAGGAGGGAATGCATCTTTGGATAAGGAAAAAGCCCTTCTCCAAAGGACAAGTGGCATGGTGGATAGAGAGAAGGTGTATTTCTGGTTGCTTACCCTACTTGCTCGCAGGACAAGAACAGAATCCTTTACACCAGTGCTGCTTGGACAGTAATTACCTACTTAGTTTGGTATACTGTTTTTTACAGCTTCTGAAATATACTAGTTTTGGTATTCATTCCATGAAATAAAGTTAAGACATGATTTTCAAGTTTTTACCTTGCTTTATTTATAAAATCACTGGACTAGCTGAAAGTCATGACAAAACCTAGTCATAATAGTTCAAGAAATTATCAATGAGCTGGATATGGTGATGCATACTTGTAATTGCTAATACTAAGGGAGGCCAAAGCTAGTGGATATAGCTTGAGTTTGGGGCTTCTGAGTTACAATAAGACTAAAGTTGATCAGGTGTCCTTAGTAAGTCTAGCAGAAGAATGATGAGCCATTGAGAGCAGAGGTTGCTTAAGGATGACAGGTCAGAAAAACTGAGCAGGTTAAAGCTTCTATGCTTATCAGCTTTTGGTTAAGGCTCATGAGTGACTACTGTATTTTCTGACTGGGCTGGAAAATCTAAAAAACAAAAACAAAAAACCCCTCACACATCACTTCCTGAAAGAAACATCAGAATGAAAACTCCCAGCAACAACAGAGCCAAAACCCATGGCTTCCAGATCAAAGAAAAAAATGCAAACAGACAGAAATAAAGTGTTTAACTACCAAGGAACCACAGTAAGGATCACACACATTTTTGCAGCTACCAGTTAATAGGCATAGAGAACATGGAATAGATATTATAAAAGACAAAACATGCAGGCTTACAATACTGATATTAAATGCTTGGTGACTGAGGTGGTTCCTAGGCTCTCTTCCTAAAATTATGCAAGGAAGGAAAGGAAGGGAACTTAAGATGTATTAGAACCAGAGGACAAAGAATTAGCAAGCATATATCTCCTTCCCAACCTTACATTCCCCTGAAAAAAAATGCCATGCAATAAATATGCCTAGTCGGGGAAGCAAAACAAATTCTTACATTGACCATGTCTAGAAACACATGCCTTGTGTGTCTAGTTCATCATGTCTGAGGAGGTAGATAGTATTCTAAATCATCACACCTCTGGAATAATGGTTGATCATTACATTGATCAAAGTTCTTAAAACTTTCAAAATTATTTTTTCCCAAAGTTATAGTATAAATTATTCTCCTGGTTCTGCTTGTTTCTCGCTGCGTCATCTCAAAGTGAGGGGTTCAAGTAACATTTGCCCTCCCCACATCTTTATGTACACTTCACCTTGTGTGTCCCCTGTCCCCCTGCCTCGTGTGAGGTAAGTTCCTTCCCATTCCTCCATTTTTCTTCTTCTTTAGTATACCCTCACCCCTTCCTTTTTTTTTTTTTTTTAAATCATCAAAATATAACAATCACTCTAAGGCCCTGTATCTTATTTGACTCCCACCATGACCTTTTTTAAAGGGCATTTTCTCCAGTTGCCCCCTTTGCCCAGAACTCTGTCCCTTCTTATCTTTACCTCCTGACTGAAAGGCAAGGAAGTTGAGGTGGAGATGAAGAGGGACAGAGTTCCTTCCATCTTTAAAGTCCCATCTTCTTGGAAGCCTTTCCCAACCCACCTGAATCTTACTACTTTCTGTCTGAGATTGTCTCCAATTTATCCTGTATGTATCTTCAACAGCATTTTTTTTGCATTTTTTTCTCCTTCATTAAATTGTAAACTCCTTAAAAGCAGACTTTTTTTTTTGCTTTCTTTGTATTCTCAGCACTTACCACAGTGCCTGCACATAGTAGACACTTAATAAATGATTGTTGACTTGTTTGAATTGGCTTGAAGGTTAGAGGGAAAGGAGGGCTGATGATATTGGGACAATTGGTAGGAAAAAATGGGAGGTGAATTTATTTATTTTTTTTGTTGTTAATTGTCTTAAAATTTTTTCAAATTTATTAAATTTGTTTTCATTTTTCAGCAATCACCTCCAAAAGTTCCAAACATTCTCACCCTTCATCCCCCCTCCCCCCTCCCTCCCCAAGATAGCATGCAGTCTTATATGGGCTCTACACATACATTCCTATTAAACACATTTTCACATTAGTCATGTTGCATAGAAGAATTAAAATGAATGGAAAAACCCATGAAAAAAACAAAACATAACAAAAGAGAAAATAGTCTGCTTCATTCTGTGTTCCAACTCCATAGTTCTTTCTCTGGATGTGAATGACATTTTACATTATGAGTCCTTTGGAAATGTTTTAAGTTCTTTCATTGAGTCGAAGGGCTAAATCTATCAAAACCAGTCCTCGCACTCTGTGGCTGTTGCTGTGTATAATGTTTGTTCTCCTGATTCTGCTCACTTTGCTCAGCATCAGTTCACATAAGTCTTTCCAGGTTTTTCTGAAGTCTGTCCATTCGTCATTTCTTTTTTCTTTAAATTTAATTATTTTTAGTTTTCAACATTCACTTGCACAAAATTTTGAATTTCTAATTTTTTTCCCCTTCTCTCCCCTCCACCCACCCCAGGACAGCATGTATTCTGATTACCCTTTCCTCCAATCTGCTCTCCCTTCTACCTCTTCCCCTCCCCGTATCTCCTTCCCTTCTGTTTTCTTATAGGGCAAGATAGATTTCTATACCCCGTTGCCTCTATATGTTATTTCCTAGTTTCATGTAAAAACAATTTTTAACATTCATTTTTAAAGCTTTGAGTTACATATTCTCTCCCTTCCCCCCTCCCCACCCACCTTCTTTGAGAAGGCCAGCAATTCCATATAGGTTATATGTGTGTAGTTATACAAAACACTTCCATAACAGTCATATTGTAAAAAACTAGCTATATTTCCCTCTATCCTGTCCTGCCCTCCATTTATTCTATTCTCTCCTTTGACCTGTTCCTGGAGAAGGTGAATTTAAAGATATATAGAAGGAATAGCCTTCTGTGAGAAGAGTCCTCCCTGGAGTAGACAGTAAATAGTGGAAATAGTGTAGTCAAGGAATTCTAGAATTAGAAGGTGGTATATGGTCTGCTTCAGGTTATTTATGATTATTTAAGGAGATGTTATATTGAAAAATCTATTTTCCTTTTCAGTTTTTACAAATACTCATTTTTTTTTTTTTACTATAGGAACTTAGATATGGAAAAGAATCATTGTGGATTGGAATTAATTTGGATAATTTTAAAAATAAGATTAATAAGATTTTGAGGTCTGAATTTTCTCCCCCTTCCCCAATATGGTGTGCAGCCTGATATAGGCTCTACATATACATTCATATTAAACATATTTTCACATTAGTCATGTCGTAAAGAAGAATTAGAACCAATGTGAGGAATTATGAGAAAAAACACACAAAAAAGAGCAAATAGTACGCTTCGATCTGCATTCAGACTCCATAGTTCTTTTCTTTGGATATGGATAGCATTTTTCATCATGAGTCATTTGGAGTTGTCTTAGATCCTTACATTGCTAAGCAGAGATGAGTCTGTCAAAGTTAGTCATTACACAGTGTTGCTGTTGTGTTGTAAAATGTTCTTCAGGTTCTGCTCATTTCACTCAGCATCAATTCATATAAGTCTTTCCAGGTTTTTCTGAAGTCTTCCTGTTCATCATGTCTTATAGCATGATAGTATTCCATTACATTCATATTCCATAGCTTGTTCAGCCATTCCCCAGTTGATGGGCATCCCCTCAATTTCTAATTCTTGGCTACTGTAAAAAGAGCTGCCATAAATATTTTTGTACTTGTGGGTCCTTTTCCCATTTTTATGATCTCTTCAGGATACAGACCTAGAAGGGGTATTGCTGGGTCAAAAGGTGTGCACAGTTTTATAGCCCTTTGGGCATAGTTGCAAATTGCTCTCCAGAATGGTTGGATCAGTTCACAACTCCACCAACAATGCATTAGTGTTCCAGTTTTCCCACATCTCCAACATTTGTCATTTTCCTCTGACAAGTGTGATATGATTTGGTTAGCCATAATTGAGGAGGCAGTTCTTGAAGTTGGCCTTGAAAGAAGGATAGAGTTTGGATTGACAGAAAGAAGAAGAAATACTATGGCAGGGCTATGTGCTCTGTAGGACAGCGTGAGGAAAGAAATGAACATGATATGTGATAAAAAATGTGAATAGTGGCCTGACAGGAATTGAGTCCATGTTGGACAACACTGGAAGAAGGTAAATAGATAAGGTGGGAGTATATGATGGAATTGGAAAGAGTATTTTAAATTTTCATGTATTAGAAATATTGAGTTATTTATAATTTATACATCTTTCAAAATCTCTCTCTCTCTTTTAAATTTTCTAGTGCCTCTACCTCTCATTCGGACCATTCAGTGCATTTAAAATCAGCTTCTGTCATATCATCGGATTCTATTTCAACTTCTGCAGAGAACTTTTCTCCTGACTTGAGGGTATGTATGTTTTGAAAGTGATTATCAGTTGACTTTAGTTGATTACTTGTTGATAGACATACTCTGATGAGCATAGACTTAATATCTAAGCCAGAGGGATCAAACTTGCTGTCTGGATGTAACCTATCAAACTCTCCAGTATAGCTCAAACCAGATAAAAATATAATTGGGAAGTGTTTAATGAAAGAAATAAAAATATAACACATATACCACTGACCTAAATAACCTCTCTAAAACTTGGTGTTGAGAGGGAAGGAGTCTCTAAAGGCCAGCTGGTCAGTACAAACTATGTTTTTAGTTTTGACTAACAAATGATCTTTTTGAAACACTGTTAGAAACTTCTGAGGCAGTACTGAACTTGGAGTTGGGAGGACATGAATTTGAGCCCAGGGTTTGATCCTTGTTAGCTCCATGACACTCTGCAAGTCACTGAACCCCTCTGAACTTCAGTTTTCCTGTCTGTAATAAGGAAATAATGACGTCTTTAATTCTTTAATAATGTGAGGTGCTGTGAGGCTCAAGTGAGATATCATATAAAGTAGAGAAGTAAAAATGTTATTAATTTACAATATTCAGTTAATTTACAATACTCACTTTAAATAAACCTTTTACATTGGTGAAAATTACTCCTTTTCTATTCCATGAAGCCTTTTCTCAGATTTTTCCAGTTGCTAGTACTCTTTTTTTATATCGCTTTGTATTTGTTATTTTTGTCTCTAGCATGTCCCTGAGGTGATTGTAAGCTCCTGTTCTGTTTTTGTCTATATGCATATTTTTACATGGGATGGTTAAAATAGAGACCTTGAAGTTAGTGGTAAAACTATAAATCTAATCTTCCCAAAAGAAATTTCTGGAAATTTCGCCTTAAATTTCTGAATTACAAAATAGACCTCAGCACCTACCGGGGTATATTGTGCATAATAGATGCTTCAGAAATGTTTGTTGAATTAAATTAGCATATTGAAAGTTTACTATTCTTATAATAAAGTGAGAGAGAGAGAGAGAGAGAGAGAGAGAGAGAGAGAGAGAGAGAGAGAAAGAAAGACAGAGGTGAATGATGATGAGGTGGCCTTAATCCTTGTCAAGACTAACTCCTCTACTTGTTCCAGCAGTCCCACTCTACCTTGTCTCCTCCAGCAGCTCGTCCCTTCGGGCATCTCCACTCTTTCCTTATTTTCAATCTCTCCCTGTCTACTGGCTAATTTCCTTTTGTCTACATACATATCTAGGTCGCTGCATTCTGAAAAAAACCTTCACTTCATCCTTCCATCCCTTCTAACTGCTGCCTTGTATCTCTTTTGCCCTTTGTAGCTTAACTCCTTAACAAGGCCATTATAATCGGTGCCTCCATTTTCTGTCCTCTAGTTCTCTTCTCAAATAATCCCTTACCATCTTTCTTCAGTCCCTGTCATTCCTGTGAAACTGGTCTCTCCAAAGTGACTAATGATCTCTTAGTTGCCTTTTCTCAGTCCTCATTCTCCTCAACCTCTCTGCAGCCTGTGACCCTATTGATTCCTCTCTCCTAGTTTTCCTCCTCCCGGTCTCATCATTCTTTCTCTCTCTCTTTTGCTGAATGCTCATCAACATCACACCCTCTCATCATGAGTGCCCCTTAGGGTACTGTCCTGGACCCTCTTCTCCCTCAAAACTATGTCATTCAGTGAACTCATCAGCTCCCATGGATTTAAGTGTCATCTTTATGCTAATGATTCTCAAATTTACCCATCTTGCCTTAATCCCTCATGTATTATGTTATTTCTCTTGTTTCACTGAGAAATAGAAATATAGAATTACAGATTTACAGAATCACAGATTTATAGGGGAGCTCAGAGATTGTTTAGTTCAATCCATACCTGACAAAGAATTTGTACTATAGTATCTCAAACAAGTATTCGTCCAAACTTAGCTTAAGGACTTCATGTTAGGGATAACTCACTGCTTCCTGAGCTACCCTTTTTATTTTTGGATCATTTCACTTGTCAGGAAGGTTCTTTTGACATCAACCTGAAATTTACCTTTCTGTAGCTTCTATGCATTACTGAATGTTTTTAGTAAAATAATTTCTTTTTTTTTTTTTAACTTATCTAAAATCTTTATTCGTTTGAAGAGTTTAATGAATGGCCCTTCAAAGTTTGAATGATTCTTTTTTTTTTTTGTTATTAATTTTTAACATTTATTTTCACACAATTTTGGGTTACAAATTTTCTCCCCTTTTCTCCCCTCCCCCCCCCAATCCCGAGCTTTCTAATTGCCCCTGTGACCTATCTGCTCTCTCCTCTATCCTCCCTCCCTGCCCTTGTCTCCGTCTTCTCTTTTGTCCTGTAGGACCAAATAGCTTTCTTGACCCCTTAACCTGTATTTCTTGTAACCCCGTGGTAAGAACATTACATTTGGTCCTAACACTTTGAGTTCCAACCTCCTTAGCTCCCTCCCTCTCCACCCCTTCCCCTTGAAAGACAGGCAATTCAATATAGGCCATATCTGTTTAGTTTTGCAAATGATTTCCATACTAGTTGTGTTGTATAGGACTAACTATATTTCCCTCCATCCTATTCTGTCCCCCTTTACTTCTATTTTCTTATGGTCCTTTCCCTCCCCATGAGTGTCGACTTCGTATTGCATTCTCCTCCCCATGCCCTCCCCTCTATCCTCCCCCCCACCCTGCTTGTGCCCCTGTCCCCCACTCTCCTGTATTATGAGATAGGTTTTCCTATCAAAATGAGTGTGCATTATATTCTTTCCTTTAGTGGAATGTGATGAGAGTAGACCTCATGTTTTTCTCTTGCCTCCCCTCTTTATCCCATCACTAATAAGTCTTTTGCTTGCCTCTTTTATGAGAGATAATTTGCCCCATATAACTTTTCCCTTTCTCCTCCCAATATTTCTCTCTCACTGCTTGATTTCATTTTTTTTTTTTTTAATATATGATCCCATCCTCTTCAGTTCACTCTGTGCACTCTGTCTCTATGTATGTGTGCGTGTGTGCATGTGTGTGTGTGTGTACTCCCACCCAGTGCCCAGATACTGAAATGTTTCAAGAGTTATAAATATTGTCTTTCCATGTAGGAATGTAAACAGTTCAACTTTAGTAAGTCCCTTATGATTTCTCTTTGCTGTTCGCCTTTTCATGGTGCTCTTCATTCTTGTGTTAGAAAGTCAAATTTTCTTTCCAGCTCTGGTCTTTTCATCAGGAAAATTTGAAAGTCTTCTATTTCATTGAAAGACCATTTTTTCTCCTGAAGTATTATAGTCAGTTTTGCTGGGTAGGTGATTCTTGGCTTCAGTCCTAGTTCCTTTGACTTCTGGAATATCCTATTCCATTCCCTTCTATCCCTCAATGTAGAGGGTGCCAGATCTTGTGCTATCCTGATTGTATTTCCACAGTACTTGAATTGTTTCTTTCTAGCTGCTTGCAATATTTTCTCTTTCACCTGGGAATTCTGGAATTTGGCCACAATGCTCCTAGGAGTTTCTCTTTTTGGATCTCTTTCATGCGGTGTTCTGCGGATTCCTTGAATGTTTATTTTGCCTTCTGGTTCTAGAATCTCAGGGCAGTTTTCCTTGATAATTTCATGGAAGATGATGTCTAGGCTCTTCTTTTGATCATGGTTTTCAGGTAGTCCCAGAATTTTTACATTGTCTCTCCTGATTCTATTTTCCAGGTCAGTTGTTTTTCCAATAAGATATTTCACATTATCTTCCATTTTTCGAATCTGCGCGGTATGTTCTGAGATATCTGTCTTTCTCGAAAAGTCCTTAGCGTCCATCTGTACCATTCCAGATTTGAAAGATCTATTTTCTTCAGTGAGCTTTTGAATCTCCTTTTCCATTTGGTTAATTCTGCTTTTGAAAGCATTGTTCTCCTCATTGGCCCCTTGCACCTCCCTTGCCAGCTGAGTTAGGCTAGTTCTCAAGGTGCCAATTTCTTCAAGATTTTTTTGGTTCTCCTTTAGCAGGGAGCTGATCTGCTTTTCATGCTTCTCCCTCATCCCTCTCATTTCCCTTCCCAGTCTTTCCTCCACCTCTCTAACTTGATTTTCAAAATTCTTTTTGAGCTCTTCCATGGCCCGAGCCCATTGGGTGGGCTGGGACACAGAATCCTCGATTTCTGTGTCTTTGCCTGATGGCAAGCATTGTTCCTCCCCATCAGAAAGGAAGGGAGGAAGTGTCTTTTCTCCAAGAAAGTACCCTTCAATAGTTTTATTTCTTTTCCCTTTTCTTGGCATTTTCTCCAACCAGTGGCCTGACCTCTGAATGTTCTCCTCACACCCACCTCGCCTCCTGGTCCTCCCAGCCAGCGTTTGCGGACTGAGATTCAAATGCTGCTTCCCGCCTTAGGATTTTTGGCGGGGGCAGGACTGCTATTCAGTGTGAGATTAAGTTCAGGTGGTCAGTTTCGGGGCAGGGCGGCCTCTCAGGCACAGTTCCCTCTGGGGGTTTATGCACAGACCTTCCACAATGGATCCAGGCTCCCGCCCGTTTGGGGAGCCCCTGTCTGTAGCCGCCTCTCAGCTTCTATCTCCTGGGGGGGCCCGAGCCATGGGGGCACCCCACTCCCCTCTCAACCCGCCAAAGAGACTCTCTCACCCACCCCCGTCAGTCACCTGTTGGTGGGGGGGGCCTGTGCCGCCGCTGAAGATCCCGCCTCTGGAGCCCTCTCAGATCTGTGCCCCTCGGAGCCGCGGCCGCCGCCGCAGGTCCGGGCTGGGCTCCGCGTCTGCAGCGCGACGGACCTTTTG
This sequence comes from Notamacropus eugenii, assembly GCF_028372415.1. Taxonomy (NCBI): domain Eukaryota; kingdom Metazoa; phylum Chordata; class Mammalia; order Diprotodontia; family Macropodidae; genus Notamacropus; species Notamacropus eugenii. Next base: position 162,207,846 of record NC_092876.1, read on the forward strand.
CGAGAGGTTTGCAGGTCCCTCTGTGGGTGGGGGGACCCGCATGGCTGCTGGAGATCCCGTCCCCGTAGCCCTCTTGGATCTCTTTCCCTCAGTGTCGCGGCCGCAGGCAGGGCCGCACTCCGCTCCCCGTCCCGGCGCCCAGTCCACGGCACGGCGAGAGGTCCACAGGTCTCTCCGGAGCAGAAATCTCCCTCGCTCCAATACTCCGTGGTCTCTGGGTGCAGAATTCGCCCTGGCTTGGTCCCCTCTGCCGTTCTGTGGTTTGTGGGTTCGGAGCTATGTGTATGTGCGTCTTTCTACTTCGCCATCTTGGCTCCGCCCCCCTAGTAAAATAATTTCTTAAACTCATTCGAAATTTGTCTTAAACTCATCAGAAAATGCATCTGAATTTTCTCCGTAAGAGGTAACATAGTACAGTGCTTCAGATGCAGTGTTTGAGATTAATTCCTGTGTTCAAATGCTACCTCTCTCCCTGACTGTGTAACCATAGGCTTAGTAATTTCATTTAGCCCCTCTAAACCTTACTTTCCTTAAGCTGTCAAGTTACATTATAGGCTCCTTGGGAAGCTCAAAAGAGATCATGTCTGTGATAGCTTTGAAAACTTTAAAGTTATTATTTTTCATTTTATAGCATGGACCCAGATTGAGTTAATATTTTATGTTCTGAGTCACCAAATTAAGGAATTCAATATAATTTGAATCCACAAGTGTTCAGTTTCATCAATAAAAATATAAAATGGAATTGCATTCAGTTAAATTCTTAAGTGGCGTTTTCTGTTATATATAGTAGCATTTGCATTTGAGGTAAGTTTTTATATTATTTATATTAATGCAGTAGAGTGCTTTACTAAATTCTAAAAATAATGCATTAATTCCAGACCCACAAATGAAATGTGATTACAGTTTATTTAGTTTAATGTTCAGTTAGTGTAAAGTTGTATTTACTCCAGATTTCTGTCCTTTATAAACTCCTATGGAATGCAGAAAAAGAAATAATTAGTAATGGCCATTGACAAAATTATGACTTTTGAGATTTACTTTAGCTTTCAAAACTTCCTCACTTTTCAGGGTATCTATCCTTGATTCTCTTGATTTCTGCTAAATATGTTAATTACAGAATAATCAGATTTCGTCTCATCAGATTTTCTATTCAGCTCTGGTCTTTTCATCAAGAATGCTTGAAAGTCCTGTATTTCATTGAATGACTATTGTTTCCCCCTGAAGTATTATAGTCAGTTTTGCTGGGTAGGTGATTCTTGGCTTCAGTCCTAGTTCCTTTGACTTCTGGAATATCCTATTCCATTCCCTTCTATCCCTCAATGTAGAGGGTGCCAGATCTTGTGCTATCCTGATTGTATTTCCACAGTACTTGAATTGTTTCTTTCTAGCTGCTTGCAATATTTTCTCTTTCACCTGGGAATTCTGGAATTTGGCCACAATGCTCCTAGGAGTTTCTCTTTTTGGATCTCTTTCATGCGGTGTTCTGCGGATTCCTTGAATGTTTATTTTGCCTTCTGGTTCTAGAATCTCAGGGCAGTTTTCCTTGATAATTTCATGGAAGATGATGTCTAGGCTCTTCTTTTGATCATGGTTTTCAGGTAGTCCCAGAATTTTTACATTGTCTCTCCTGATTCTATTTTCCAGGTCAGTTGTTTTTCCAATAAGATATTTCACATTATCTTCCATTTTTCGAATCTGCGCGGTATGTTCTGAGATATCTGTCTTTCTCGAAAAGTCCTTAGCGTCCATCTGTACCATTCCAGATTTGAAAGATCTATTTTCTTCAGTGAGCTTTTGAATCTCCTTTTCCATTTGGTTAATTCTGCTTTTGAAAGCATTGTTCTCCTCATTGGCCCCTTGCACCTCCCTTGCCAGCTGAGTTAGGCTAGTTCTCAAGGTGCCAATTTCTTCAAGATTTTTTTGGTTCTCCTTTAGCAGGGAGCTGATCTGCTTTTCATGCTTCTCCCTCATCCCTCTCATTTCCCTTCCCAGTCTTTCCTCCACCTCTCTAACTTGATTTTCAAAATTCTTTTTGAGCTCTTCCATGGCCCGAGCCCATTGGGTGGGCTGGGACACAGAATCCTCGATTTCTGTGTCTTTGCCTGATGGCAAGCATTGTTCCTCCCCATCAGAAAGGAAGGGAGGAAGTGTCTTTTCTCCAAGAAAGTACCCTTCAATAGTTTTATTTCTTTTCCCTTTTCTTGGCATTTTCTCCAACCAGTGGCCTGACCTCTGAATGTTCTCCTCACACCCACCTCGCCTCCTGGTCCTCCCAGCCAGCGTTTGCGGACTGAGATTCAAATGCTGCTTCCCGCCTTAGGATTTTTGGCGGGGGCAGGACTGCTATTCAGTGTGAGATTAAGTTCAGGTGGTCAGTTTCGGGGCAGGGCGGCCTCTCAGGCACAGTTCCCTCTGGGGGTTTATGCACAGACCTTCCACAATGGATCCAGGCTCCCGCCCGTTTGGGGAGCCCCTGTCTGTAGCCGCCTCTCAGCTTCTATCTCCTGGGGGGGCCCGAGCCATGGGGGCACCCCACTCCCCTCTCAACCCGCCAAAGAGACTCTCTCACCCACCCCCGTCAGTCACCTGTTGGTGGGGGGGGCCTGTGCCGCCGCTGAAGATCCCGCCTCTGGAGCCCTCTCAGATCTGTGCCCCTCGGAGCCGCGGCCGCCGCCGCAGGTCCGGGCTGGGCTCCGCGTCTGCAGCGCGACGGACCTTTTGCGAGAGGTTTGCAGGTCCCTCTGTGGGTGGGGGGACCCGCATGGCTGCTGGAGATCCCGTCCCCGTAGCCCTCTTGGATCTCTTTCCCTCAGTGTCGCGGCCGCAGGCAGGGCCGCACTCCGCTCCCCGTCCCGGCGCCCAGTCCACGGCACGGCGAGAGGTCCACAGGTCTCTCCGGAGCAGAAATCTCCCTCGCTCCAATACTCCGTGGTCTCTGGGTGCAGAATTCGCCCTGGCTTGGTCCCCTCTGCCGTTCTGTGGTTTGTGGGTTCGGAGCTATGTGTATGTGCGTCTTTCTACTTCGCCATCTTGGCTCCGCCCCCCTAGTAAAATAATTTCTTAAACTCATTCGAAATTTGTCTTAAACTCATCAGAAAATGCATCTGAATTTTCTCCGTAAGAGGTAACATAGTACAGTGCTTCAGATGCAGTGTTTGAGATTAATTCCTGTGTTCAAATGCTACCTCTCTCCCTGACTGTGTAACCATAGGCTTAGTAATTTCATTTAGCCCCTCTAAACCTTACTTTCCTTAAGCTGTCAAGTTACATTATAGGCTCCTTGGGAAGCTCAAAAGAGATCATGTCTGTGATAGCTTTGAAAACTTTAAAGTTATTATTTTTCATTTTATAGCATGGACCCAGATTGAGTTAATATTTTATGTTCTGAGTCACCAAATTAAGGAATTCAATATAATTTGAATCCACAAGTGTTCAGTTTCATCAATAAAAATATAAAATGGAATTGCATTCAGTTAAATTCTTAAGTGGCGTTTTCTGTTATATATAGTAGCATTTGCATTTGAGGTAAGTTTTTATATTATTTATATTAATGCAGTAGAGTGCTTTACTAAATTCTAAAAATAATGCATTAATTCCAGACCCACAAATGAAATGTGATTACAGTTTATTTAGTTTAATGTTCAGTTAGTGTAAAGTTGTATTTACTCCAGATTTCTGTCCTTTATAAACTCCTATGGAATGCAGAAAAAGAAATAATTAGTAATGGCCATTGACAAAATTATGACTTTTGAGATTTACTTTAGCTTTCAAAACTTCCTCACTTTTCAGGGTATCTATCCTTGATTCTCTTGATTTCTGCTAAATATGTTAATTACAGAATAATCAGATTTCGTCTCATCAGATTTTCTATTCAGCTCTGGTCTTTTCATCAAGAATGCTTGAAAGTCCTGTATTTCATTGAATGACTATTGTTTCCCCCTGAAGTATTATACTCAGTTTTGCTGGGTAGGTGATTCTTGGTTTTAATCCTAATTCCTTTAACTTCCGGAATATCATATTCCAAGCCCTGTAATCTCTTAATGTAGAAGCTGCTAGATCCTTTATTATCCTTACTGTATTTCCATAATACTTGAATTGTTTCTTTGTGGCTGCTTGCAGTATTTTCTCCTTGACCTGGGAGCTCTGGAATTTGGCTACAATATTCCTAGGAGTTTTTCTTTTGAGATCTCTTTCAGGAGGTGATCAGTAGATTCTTTCAATATTTATTTTACCCTCTGGTTCTAGAATATCAGGGCAGTTTTCCTTGATAATTTCTTGAAAGATGATGTCTAGATTCTTTTTTTGATCATGACTTTCAGGTAGTCCCATAATTTTTAAATTGTCTCTCCTGGATCTATTTTCCAGGTCAGTTGTTTTTCCAATGAGATATTTCACATTGTCTACTGTTTTTTCATTCCTTTGGTTTTGTTTTATAATTTCTTGATTTTTCATAAAGTCATTAGCTTCCATCTGCTCCATTCTAATCTTTAAGGAATTATTTTCTTCAATGAGCTTTTGGACCTCCTTTTCTATCTGGTCAGTTCTGCTTTTTAGGGCATTCCTCTCTTCATTGACTCTTTGGACCTCTTTTGCCATTTGGGTTAGTCTATTTTTAAAGGTGTTATTTTCTTCAGCATTTTTGGGGTCTCCTTTAGCAAGCTGTTGACCCACTTTTCATGATTTTCTTGCATCTCTCTCATTTCTCTTCTCAATTTTTCCTCCACCTCTCTTACTTGATTTTCAAAATCCTTTTTGAGCTCTTCAGTGGCCTGAGACCAATTCATATTTTTCTTGGAGGCTTCGGATTCAGGAGCTTTGGCTCCATTGTCTTTTGTTTGCATGTTTTGATCTTCCTTGTCACTAAAGTAAGATTCTATGGTCTGATTCTTTTTTTGGTTTTTGCTCATTTCCCCAGCCATTTACTTGTCTTTTGAGTTCCTTGTCAAGGTAGATCTCTGCTTCCTGTGGGGCTGGGGGGTGAACTGTCAGCTGCTTGATTCCGTTATAATCTGTGGGCCTAGAGCTCCAGAAACAGTCACTGTCTCTGCCCAACTGCTGCTGTGGTGGCTGCAGATTCCTTTGCCCCATTCTCCCTCTGCCGCCCTGCTGCTGGGGCTGGACCACTCTCACACTGGTCTCACTGCCTTTTCCCACTGACCTTCCCATTTGTCCTTGATGTTTTGGGGTCCTGAAGTGCGGAAACTGCCACAGGTGTGAGAGATTCACTTTCCCCAAGGCCTGCTCAGGTCCTCTCTGTGCTAGCGAGACTCCTGCTGGACTGTCCTGCCCACTGCATTGTGCACTAGACACTTCCTGGAGACCTACCAGGCTGTCATGGACTAGAGATTTTGTTCACTCCGTCATTCTGTGGGTTCTACAGCTTCAGAATTTTAGAGCCATTTTTTACAGGTGTTTAGCTGGGCTTGGGGGCAGTACACTAGAGAGTCCGTGCTGTTACTCTGTTATGTTGGCTCCGCCCCCCATTCCAAAGTTTTTGAATTATTAGAATAAGTATGAGATTATAATATATTTTGTAAATAATATTTTTACAAGCTGCTTTAGATTTAGCATTAACAGGCAGAATTCCTTTTATAATCAAGCAAATCTTACAGAAATCTTCACTTTCTTGAAAAACTTCAAGAAGTTTACCTTTTAAAAGCATGTCACATTTTATTAAGACTATCTAACAGGTTTTCTGATTGTGCGCATGGTGCCTTATCTAAAGGTTAATGCATCAAATATGTTGAGTTTTAAACATGGACACTTACATTAACTTTTTTAATTCATAGGATTTATTGCATCCACAATGACAAAATACTGTTAGTATGGGTTGCTAGCTATGGCAAGACTTAATCTTTTGTCAAACTGGATGTTACAGTGCTACTGAGGTGTTAATTAAAATGGAATGTTACTCACATTATTGTTGTTTTGGTTAACCTGTGTTTGTCCTAGTTGCCAAAGAAGACCATGCCATCAGAGAAATGATGACATGACTTGCACTTGACTTTTTTTGAGTGAGGGAGGGCTGTTCAGGTCACCAGCCTCACTTCTCCTCCGGAGTCATCTGAATTCAGTGACCAGATATTCCTTGGTTAGCTTAGATAGATATAAAAAGAAATCTTATACAAACAGATGATAACAGATGTGTTTCTGAAAAGTCAGGTAAATTAAATTGTAGTAAATTAAATTATATTTTTGCCATTGTCACATTATAAACCCTAAAAAAATGAAGTAAAGAATGCTGTTCAAGGCAAATTACTTATCAGTTTTATGAATTTGTACTTCAGGCTTTCCTAAGTTTATTTTATAGTTGCCTCTTACAATTTTTATATGCCCTCATTTGGTTGTTCAAACTACAATTCTTTTTGCACCTTATTCTTTAAATATGTCATTTAGTAGAAATTGGAACCTTGTATGAATTGCATAAACTTCACTTATTTTCCTTTCATGGATATGTCTACATAAAATCAGATTTTTAAAAGCTTTGTAAAAAAAAAAAAGCTTGTTTCCTCTTTTTTTTTTCAATCTTGATCCTTGGTCTAAATTGCAATGTGCTTCCAAAATGCTGGTGCTTGATAAAGTGATAAATTAAAATCAATTAACCAAGCAATATTTTATTGTTACTGGGTAAGGTCTTTGGGTAGAATTCAGAATTGAAAATGAAAATGGCAGTGTCTTTTCCTTCCTTTCTTCCTTCACTCTTCATGGTCTGCTTGATCTCACAAATGAGCGATTTGATAAATAGTGAAACACTTTGGGTTTTATTCTTAACCATCTGCGCCTGTTTTAAAATACTTAATAGAATTCAGCTAGGCAGGGTGCTCTTCAAAAGATGTGTTATATTTTGCATATTTTCTCTAGAAAGCAAAGGCCAGATTAAACTGGATCATTTCTTTGAGTGTATGTTAATGAATATGGTAGAAGCATGTTCTAAAGAACCAATATGTAAATCTATTTAGAAATTTCAGCATTATTCAGAGGTTTTAGGTTTTAAAGAAAAAGAAAAGACAGTAATTGTCTTTCCAACTTCAAAATGATGAAATTGCTGAATTTTCATTTATTGCTTAAAATCTTTATAACATCTAAGTTTCTGTTTTATATTATTTATACTAATGGTAGTAAAAATAGTAACAAATGTGATTCTAAAACTGTTCAAGTTGAATAGTTTTAGTATACACACACATACACTCACTCATATTGATTCTTTAAAATTTTTCTTTAGGACTCAAACACCAGAACACAAATATTGAATAGAAAAAGAAAAAAAAAACCATCATAAACTTAAATATTGGAACTTAAATACAAAGTAAGAAAAGAAAAAAAAAGCATGTCATGATTCAAAATATGTAATGATGCAATGTGTAATGATAAATTTTCATTTCCAGAATGCCTGTATGATAAATACTACATGTGTTGAGAGCTGTCCTTTTCTTTGCTTCCTTGTAAGGAAGCTTTGCTTCTTTTCTTATCTGGTGTGCACTTGCTACTTTGTTCTTTTTTCCATCCTTCCTCTCCCCAACCCCGTAGGCTAAAATATACACACATATACATGCATATTTATATATATGCATAGATACCTATATAGACATATACTTTACCTAACAAATTCTACTCCTGATCTTTGTTTTTATGTTTCTGCATATCCCTCCTGACTTCTCTGCTTTACTTCTACCTGCTACTTTAACCTCCTATTACTTAGCCTACCCCTCTCCAAGAATCCCTCCCATATCTTCCCATTCCCATTGATCTAAGCATCCTTCTGTACCCCCTTTCAACCTGTTCCTTCACCCTCACCTCTAGAGATCCCTCCCTTGTTCTCCCCCTCATCCCCTTAGCATTTTCTTTCTTCTGCATTTAGAAGACTTATACTCTTCTAGATATATATGTATCCTTCCCTCTTGAACCCATTCCCGATGAAAGTAGGTTACCAGAGCTACCAGCCCTCTTCCCCCATCTAATTCCTCTGTATCGATTTTTCCTCATGCTCCTCATTTGTATAAAATAGTTATTGTTTTTAGCTGTTCCTAAATAGTTTTACTTTTTAAAGGCATATCATACACAGGTCTACCCCAGTCTTTCATATTAACTACCCAATTACTAATGACAATCTTAGACATATATACATTTTAAATATGTAAAAAGTAAATGGTTTGTCCTTGTTGAATCCCTTGTAGTCATTCTTTGGTATGTACTTTATGTTTCTCTTGGCAACAGCTATTAAGTTCAAGGTTATCTTTTTTAAACAAAGTCTTGAAAGTCTGACAGTTGATCAAATATCCGTGTTTTGTTTTGTTTTTTATTCAGGATTATGCTTAACTTTGCAGGGTATGATATTTTCAGCTGGAGCCCCAGTTCTTTTGCTCTTTGATATATAGTGTTGCAAGACCTGCAGTCCTCTAGTGTGTCCACTGCTAGGTCTTTTGTGATTCTAATTGTGGCACCATCATATTTAAATTGTTGGGGGTTTTTTTTTGTTGTTGCTTTTAATATTTTATCCTTGAGCTGGGGGTTTCAGAGTTTGACTGTGATATTCCTATGAGTTTTCTTCATTGGATCTTTTTCAAGTGGTGTTTGATGATTTTTTTTTTTTTAATTTCTACTCTCCTGCTCCTTGTTCTAATGCTTCAGGACAATATTCTTTAATTATTTCTTATATTATTGAATTAAGATTCTTTTTTTATCATAACTTTCAGGTAGTTCTGTTATTCTTATATTTTCTCTTCTTGATTTGTTCTCCAGATCAGTTATTTTTCTTATAAGATGTTTCACTTTCTCTTCTGTTTTTTCATTCTTCATATTTTGTTTAATGATTTCTTGATCTCTTATAACTTCACTGGCTTTACCTTGCCCAGTTCTAATTTTCAAGGTGTCATTTTCTTCCTTAAGATTCTGTATCTCCTTTTCTAATTGATTGACTTTGTTTTCATAATCTTTTTTTGATTATTCTTTTTTTTTTTTTTAATTTTTCCCCGATCTTTCTCCTTTGATTTTTAAAGTTTTTCTATGAATTCTTTTTGGGCAAGTGATCATTTGACATTACTCTTCAGGTTAGAAGAGGGTTTCTTTGCTTCAATATTCTTCTCTGAAAATGAACCATTGTCTTCTCTATTCCCGTAATAACTTCCTATGGTTGGATTCTTTCTTCTTTGCCTGTGCATTTTTTTTTTTTTTGTAATAGCTTAATTTTTGTAATCACCTCGAGCCCTGAGGTATGGGGGATGGTGCCTCTTGCCCCAGATCTTCAGTTCTCCCCTCTAGCCTGGAACCAAAGCCAAACCTCCAGCCTCTTGAAAGTGCCCTGTATCAGTAAGCACCCCAACATACACTGGGTGGAGGAAGGGGGATGATACCACAGGTTCTTTGATCTGCTTCTGTCTTTACTAGAGAGGGAAGCACCAACATCTGGGTGTTCATAGCTGGGGGGCTGCTTAAAGGCTTCCCAGAGTCCCATCTGGTACACAAACCTTCTTCCAAAAACTAATCCCCAAAATAAAACCTCACCCTCAGAGCATTTATACACTTTTCAGAGCCAGAGGGCATAACTATCTGACCCAGTGCCTCACTGGAAAAAAACAAAAGTTATTTGGGACCCTCCTGCAAAATAGCTCCCCTAATCAAGCTTCCCTCTGTGGGCAGGCCCATCAATGGGTGGGGAAGATCTTCTTTAATCACATTCAAATAGAGGCATTATACTTCTTGATTATACTAAAACAAAAACAGCAAAAGATCCTACTTTGATTGACCTCACATGCCCACAGCCAGGGGCATTCTGCCCCACTGCTTCTGTACTCACCTGCCATGTGCTGGTTCCTTCTGGTCCCTATTGTCTCCCAGCACAGCTGGGTCTGACTCCTTGTCAGTGGAGGTTCCTTCAGTCTTCCCCAGGTCAGACACCCAACTCCCCTCACTATCTCAGGGGTAAAAGTTTCAGTGGATGGGGCTGGGTGGCCTCCCAACTCAGGTCTCTCCAGGGTTTGTTGTTACCTTGGACCCTAGCCTGGAGGTGTTTACTCTTTACAGGGATTTAACATCTTTCTGATCGTCTTGAATTGTCCCAGGAAGATCTCTCTTGTTCCCCTATTCTTATTTATTTTTACCTGTACTTTGTTCACCCTAAAGTGCTGTTTTGTCTCTTTGTGGGGGAAAATCTTGAGAGCTTGAAATTTTCTGACCTACTCCATCATCTTCCCAGAATCCTCTTTCCTGGTTTAGTATATTATTAATTTCAAAATACAGGTAAACTGATGCTTGTCCTCAATTTTGAATTTTTTTTTTATCTATTCCAAGTGCTTCTCAATCTAACAGCTCCTTTATGTAATACTCCATGTGAATAAATACATGTTAAAATTCATTTATGTCTTGTGAACTTTATTCAAGTATGTTGGTATGAAGGATTTATCAAAACTAAATCTTTACAAGGAAGTTGAATAAAGTAATAAATTAATGGAAATGGAAAATGGAAAATGTAAAAGATGCTATTTGTCTTGATATTGTTGAAGTTTACTTGACACTACACAAAATATTCATCGAGAGAACAATGTGAATGAAGAATGCATGTCTAAGAGTGTCAGTCATGGGTGGGTTCTAATCCATGCTATGTTCTATGTGTGAGACTTTATATGAGTCTGTCTCATGAAGCACTTCTGAAAATTAAATGAGATTACATTTAAGAAAGAATTTTAAAATTACAAGGCATTATAAATGTATATGGTGGTGGTGGTATTGCTTAGACCCCTAAAATAGTATAATATGAGAGGACTAAAATTAAGAATAGTTAAGAATAGCCTCAGTTTAAAATTGGATCTTAAGATCATAAGTTCATAGAAGTAGAGTCTAAAAGAACTGAGACTAGCAGTTCCCCTTTTCATTTTATAGATAAACTGATGCTTAAGGAAATTAAATGATTTGCTTAAGGTCCGATAAATGATAATGATCAGAGATGATGATGTTTCATATTGGGAGAAAATGTCAGATATCAATCAACAAGTATTTACTAAATGCCTACTATATGCTAGGCACTGTGTTAGACACTGAGGATACAAACACCATGAACCATAAAGACCAATCTCTACCCACAAGATGCCTACCTTTTAAAGGGAGAAACACGTACATACGTAAGTATATTCAGAGTAAATATAAAGAGCGTAAATACAAAGTAGTTTAAGTACTAGATAGTTTGAAAGAAAGGGCACTAAATATATCATTACATGTTTCTCTTCTCAGTCTGTTAATGAGTTGATAATCTTATAAATGACCTGAATAGTGGACTAGAGAATATACAAAGTTTGTAGATGAGCTACAGAAAGAGTTTGTGGAATGAAGTGGATAAATTGATAGGTGAATCCTGGCCTGAAGGCAGTTATATGTCTAGGTGATCTATAAAAGCTTTTTTTTTTTTTTTTAAAGAAATGCCAATTTATATTAGTTTGAAATACTTTGAGATTTGTGCAGAAGCAATTCTAAGTTGCCCTAAATTGGATGACATATTTGTCTTCCTTATGTATACCTGACAAAATTTTTAAGGAAGAAGATTTGGAAACTTTTTCGGTACAGATTTTGTTTGAATATGGGAAAAATGAGAAAATGCTCCATAATTAAAAAAAAAAAGTTATTATGATCACCACTATTATCAACATAGTCTTTGAAGAAAATGTGAGAAACCTGATGATTGCAACAAAGATAGCATTTTGTGGTTTGTCCAAGCTGGCTCTGGATCAAGTCTAGAATTCCATATTGCTTTATTAAGATGAAGTGAACTCCAGGCTATAAGCACTCAGTTTATGATGAACTAATGGATTGGAGAGTGGTTGCAAAAACTACAGTATGTTTATGTAATAGAATATTATTATATGATTAGAAATAAATATGAAAATTTCAGAGAAACATGTTAAGACTCATGAAATATTATTGAGTAAAATTAAGTATATAATATACTTGATGACAAAAAAAGTATAATGAAGAAAACTACTAAAAGAAAATTTATAAGCAATTGAAGAATTAAGCAATTGAAAAACAAGTATCATCCTGTATCATAGATAATGATATCCTCATGGCAGAAAGGGAGACCACTAGGACAGGATATTATATTCATTGTCAGACAGGATTTCTGTTAGAATGTTTTTGCTTAATTGCTTTCTTTGTTACAAGGTAGGGACCATTCTTGGGAGAGTGGTTATACAATTATTTTGATATAAAGATGAAAAGAATGAATAAGATATATTTTTAAAAACCCAAGAGACTGCACTAGGAGACCTTAAAGGACAGTGTCTTTGATCCCCTTATCATTATTTAATTCATTAGATTGTGACCCGCTTGAGGTCAGACATTATTTTGTTTCTTTTTGTAAACTTAGTGTTTAGCACAGTGCCTGACACACAGTTTATTGATTGATTAATTGATTCAGAGCTGTTGTTTAATCTAGAGAGAACTCCAAGGATAGAAATTCCTTCGCTAAAGTAAATAGGAAGCTTGTCTATACTTTGTAGTTTTAGAGAATGTTATTGGAATAAGAGAGCCTTCTTGGCATAATGTGTATGCCAAGGCTAACCTTCGAGACAATAAATCCATGTGCAAGTAGTTTAACTTCTCAGTACCCTCAGAAGACTCTAAAACTATAAAAGCAAACAAACTTTCTGTTTGCATAAGTGAGGAGATTTTCTATGCCTATCCACTATATCCTGCTTCTTATAAGGATATGGTGTACCTGCTATGACATTTGGGTGATGAATTTCACCATGTAGATAACTTTGTAAAGTGATTTACTGAATATAGACATCAAACAAGATACCAAACAAGGCAAAGTATATTTTGTATATTTTGTTGATTCATGTTTTTGTTTTGTTTTGTTTGACCCTGATTTCTCTGTCTTTCCATATTAACGAAGAAGAATAGTTAAACAGAAAACCATTTCAGATATTGCATCTGCCAGTGAATGCAACACTCCATGTCTGTAGTTTACCACTTGAATCAAAGATACTGTCCTTTAAGGTGTCCTAGTGCAGTCTCTTGGGTTTTTAAAAATATATCTTATTCATTATTTTTGTTCCTAGACTTCTGGAATATTATATTTCACGCCCTGTGATCCCTTAATGTAGAAGCTGCTAGATCTTGTGTCATCCTGATTGTGTTTCCACAGTACTCAAATTGTTTCTTTCTAGATGCTTGCAATATTTTCTCCTTGACTTGGTAACTCTGGAATTTGGCTACAATATTCCTAGGAGTTTCTCTTTTTGGATCTCTTTCAGGAGGTGATCGGTGGATTCTTTCAATATTTATTTTGCCCTCTGGTTCTAGAATATCAAGGCAGTTTTCCTTGATAATTTCATGAAAGATGATGTATAGGCTCTTTTTTTAATCATGGCTTTCAGGTACTCCCATAATTTTTAAATTGTCTCTCCTGGATCTGTTTTCCAGGTGAGTTGTTTTTCCAATGAGATATTTCGTATTATCTTCCATTTTTTCATTCTTTTGGTTTTGTTTTATGATTTCTTGGTTTCTCATGAAGTCATTAGCCTCCATCTGTTCCATTCTAATTTTGAAAGAACTGTTTTCTTCAGTGAACTTTTGAACCTCCTTTTCCATTTTAAAGCATTCTTCTCTTCATTGGCTTTTTGCACCTCTTTTGCCAATTGAGTTAGCTTATTTTTCAAGGTGTTATTTTCTTCAGCTTTTTTTGGGTTTCCTTTAGCAAACTGTTGACTTGCTTTTCATGATTTTCTTTCCTCTCTCTCATTTCTCTTCCCAGTTTTTCCTCTCCCTCTCTTACTTGATTTTCAAAATCCTTTTTGAGTTCTTCCATGGCCTGAGACCATTGAATATTTATTTTGGATGTTTGGGATACCAATGCCTTGAATTTTATGTCTTTCCCTGGTGGTAAGCATTGTTTTTCCTCATCTGAAAGGATGGGAGAAGATATCTGTTCACCAAGAAAGTAACCTTCTATAGTCATTTTTTTCCCTTTTTTTGGGCATTTTCCCAACCATTTACTTGACTTTTGGTCCTTTGTCAAGAGTAGGGTATACTCTGGGGATCTCTAAGATCTCAGTTCCTCCAAGGTGGCACAATCAAGTGTGTACACTGGTCTGGGAGCAACCAGAAACTTTTGTGGCCAGAGTCTGTGAGTAGTAGAGTTTCCTCTCCACAACTACCTGGCCTTCAGTTCCACCAAGCCAGCACTGGGGGCTGAGATTCAGATAAACTGCTCAGTTCCCCCAGGGGCTTTAGGTGGGGGCAGAGCCTCCACACAGAGCTGAGGTAAGGATCAGTTGCTCAGTTCCCCCAGGGGCTTTATGATCCAACAATGGATGTGGGCTGCCATGGAGGCTGCTGTGGGAGCTGCTGCCGCCTGAGCCCAAAGCTATGGGAAGACTCTTCTCCCTTCTCAGCCAGTTGAAAAAACCCTCTCACTGACCTTTGGTGCCTGTGGGTTGAGGGATCTGCAAACTGCTGCTGAGGATTCTTCCCCCAAGGCCTGCTCGGGTCCTCCTCCAGGCACTGTGCCTTGGCCAAGGCTGGGCTGGGCTCCACTCCACATACGGTGCAACATACCTTTCCTGTCAGCCTTTCAGGTCACTCTGGGCTGGAAATCTCCTTCACTCCATTGTTCTGTGACTTCTGCTCCTCTAGAATTTGTTGAGAGTCTTTCTTTACAGGCATTTTTTGGGATGTGGGGGAAGAGCTAGTGTATGCATGTCTTCCTACTCCGTCATCTTGGCTCTACCCCAGTAGTACTGTATTTTTAAAGATTCCCAACTGTTCTCAGCCACAAAAGACCGCCTCTTTAACTTTTATGTTCTTATGAAGTTGCTGTGGTTCTGAGAATGATGAAAATCCATGATCTCAGATAAATTAATTTAAAGTATGAATTATCCATAGAGCAATGAAGAAAATGTGTGAAACATAATAAATAGGCTTCATCATGTCACCAGGGACAGCTTGCATCAATCATCAAGCATTTAATCATTACTTAGTATGTGCAAGATGTTGTACTAAATGCAGAAAAATGAAGCAATCCCTGTCTCAACTTATATTTTATGAGGCTACACACACACACACACACACACACACACACACACACACACACACACACACAATATACGGAATCAGGTGGTGGTTCAGCAGTGTCTTGAAGATGTTTGATTTTATGAGACAGAGGTAAGGAGGGAGAGGGAAGCACAGAGAAGAGATATGGAGTTTCATATGTGATGGGCAGTAAGAAGGCCAATTTGGCTGGAACATTTGGGTGCAGGAAAGGGAATAAGGTATTAAGAAGCCAAAAGAAATGTGTTGGGGCCAGATTGTGAGGAATTTAAAAATTAAACAGAGGAGTTAATATTTGAGGCAGGAGGGAATCATTGAATTTTATTGAGTAGGGGAGTGACATGGTCAGAACTGTATTGAAGGAAAATCATTTTGGCAGCTTTGTGGAAGATAAATTTGAATAAGTTAGAGAATCAGTTACTTGATGGCAGAGTTGATAGAATTTTGGACCTGAAGTAAGGAAGATCCTGAGTTCAAATCTAGCCTCAAACATTTACTAGTTGTGTGACCCTGATCTAGTCGTTTAACCTCTATGTGTCTTACTTTTCTCATCTATAGAATGCGAATATTAATTGGGCCTTACGCCCTCCCTCCTGGGTTGTTGTGAGAATAGACTAAAATAATATTTGTAACATGCTTTATAAATTTAAAGCACAATAAAAATGCTAGTTGTTGCTGTCATCATCATCCATCACCACCACCTCCATCAAGCTATTATAATCAGACAGTCATTTAGCTCCTATCTAATAATAGGCAGATTTGGGACTAAAACCCCAATATTCTGAGTTCTAATCTCTTACTTTTTTTTTTTTTGTGAGGAGTGCCTAATATACATTATGGTAACTGTTGAGTTTCTTTTTTTGTCTTTTACTCTCAGTGTTCCTTAATTTTTTTAGAATGCATCGACTTTTTATTTAGTTCCAAATTCTCTCCTTTGCTCTACCCTTTTCCCCATCCAAATGAGAAGTCAAGAAAAACAGAACCCATTACAAATACGTATATTCATGCAGAACAAATTTTCGTATTAACTTTGTTTTCCCCAAAATACACAAGATTGAGGGAGAAAGAGAAATAAATGCTTCAGTCTATAATCTGTATCTGTCTGTTCTCTATATAGAAGTGGATAGCATGTTTCATTGTGAGTACATTGGAATTGTCATGGGTCATTGTGTTTATCATTTGCTAAATCTTTAGACATTGATTATCTTTACATTATTGCTGTTGCCATGTAGATTTTTCTTACAGTTCTGTCCACTTTACTTTGCATCAGTTCATAGAAGTCTTCTGAGGTTTTCCGAAGTCATCTCCATCATTTCTTATAGCACAATAATATTGCATCATATCCATATGCCATAACTTGTTCACCCATTCTCCAATTGATGGACATCCCCTCAGTTTCCAGTTCTTTGACACCACACAAAACTGCTATAAATATTTTTGTCCATATGAATTTTTTTCCTTTTTCTTTGATCTCTTTGAGGGTATAGCTCTAGTAGCATTATTGCTGAGTGAAAGGGTATGCACAGTTTAGTAGTCTTTTGGCTATAGTTTCAAATTGTTTTCCAAAATGGTTGGTCAGTTCACAGCTTATCTCTTACTTTTCTATTACACGTATACTATTATTTAAAGAAAGTACTTTAATGCATTAAACTATTTGAAAATTATGATGTAACTTTTCCTAATTTCATAGTTTTACCTTTCCTGAAAACTCTTAGAGTAATAAGATATCTATGTCTGTGTAGGTGTCAGTATCTGTATTACCCATGTAAGTATATATCCACATGGGTTTATCTAAATTCATTTTGTAGTGTGATTAGATATATTTGTAGTCTTGCCCATTGCTCTTCAAGGTAGACTTTGATTCGTGCCTGGAGTGGTATAAAATTAGGGCCATTAGGTTGATCCACTCTCCTTTTCCTAGCTGAACCAGAATTAGATCTATTTGTCATGCTAAATATTGTTAGTCTAGAGGAAATGATTTTTAGATTCATGACACTTTCCTGATTGTTATTCCTTACCTAGGAAGGAGTGCCCTAGGTTATATTTGCAGTTCTAATTTTCTTCCCAACAAATGATAAGTGCACAAAAATCACAAATATTGCATAGTGAATTAGCCCATAAATCCAGACCGAAAGCAAATAAAATTTAAAGAACTTATATAGATTAGAAAATTTATAGATATAGAATTAGAAGTTATATATATTACATGACAGACAATGTACAGTAGAAATGAAGTCTCCTACTGGAAGTAAGATAGCTCAACTGAGAGAAAGTCCCTGATCTAACCCAAGGAGAAATTTCCTGATGTTCCTAGTGTGGCAAATTGAAAATGAGGGACATACTTGAGGTACTAGCTCCTCTGCATGTCATCTTCTTCCTAATGACTTTCTCTCCCACTGTCTCTGAAGCGAGCCTGAAACCATGTGTTCTTTTTGAAGGTGGAAGCCAGAGCAACTCTCCTTTCTTATACTCTTGTCAACCCTTCCACACACTCAGGTATAGTTATAGAATACTGTATTGCTACTGAAATATGAGTTCCTAAAAGAACTGAGGGCACTTTGGAGGTTGTGTTTTTGTTAGTTTTATAGTAAGCCTAAAAGATTACATAACAGAGTGTTTTTATTTTAGTAACACATTGTATACTTTTTTCTGCTCAGCATTTAAGAAATTCCTTAGTAAGAGCTTTGGAGACTGGCACTTCCAGCACACAAAGTAGAGGCAGTTTACTTTTACTGAGCTGATTTAGTTAAAATCTTTCCCTAAATTAAAAGGGTAATTAATCTGTTGGACTCTGAAGGAAGTCCTTGTAACTCATTTTATCTATTACTATTCTACCTTTCTTAAAGTTTTCTTGATTTTGTTGTTGTGAATGAAAGTATTAGGGCTGCACTGTAACTTTAGCTTTGTAGTTTTAGTACTTAGATTATTTTTAATATTTCTATTTTATGTGTTTCCTCTAATCAGGGAAACAGCTACTGGGCAGCAGTTGGTAAAGAGTCTATTGCTTACATGTGTTCTGAATTATACAGTGTATGGTTTCCTTGAGATTTATATGGGGTTCTTGTTCAAAGTCTATTACATATTTATAAATTTACAAACTCTATGAAACAAATTAGCTTTAATAAGCAATCTTAACCAGTAATCATCAGTATTAAAAGTTTTTAAAAGAAAGTCTAAGTGCAAAAACTTTCCTTTTTGTCTTTATTATTGTCATTGGCCATAGCCTAATCTAACTCTGCTCATTTGATTAGCAAATTTTGATCTTTAATCTTTGATGAGCTTGTTCTTCTATTTAACTTGAATGCTTACAGAGTCAGATCCCATTCAGGTTTATCAGTGGATTCTGGACTTCAAACTTTTATTGTTAATCCTTTGTTTTCTAAGAGTACTAAGTGACATTACAGGGTGATGTCTTGACTTGTGTGTGAAATGTGTTTAAGTGAGGTAGAGTTCACAAAGTCGTCCGCCTCATACTTTCTTCCAGAGGCTTCAAAGTCCAGTGGCAAGATAAAAGTTAGCGTGACTGGTATTAATCTGGGATGTCATGGATTACTTTGGTATCTTTGATGTCTGACCAAGCTCTAAGTACTTCACAGTACTTACTTCAGCCATTTTTGGACATTGGAACAAATTATTTTCATCTGCCCATTCTGCGGGGAGAAGTCTTTATTTGTTTGGAATAGACATCCCCTTAACTCATCAATGGGTTTGAGTCCTGTTGGTTACCCTCAACCAGGTTTAATGTATCTGCTGAGATGTTTTTATCAGGGTGTGGCTGCTGGGCATGCTACAATTTCTTGGAGTCACTGGTGAGAGTTAAGTGAAGGTGGACATCAAAGATAGATGAGCAGTTCTGAAAAGGACTTGGTAGGTACTCATACCAGAGATGTTGGTTCTCCCTGAATACTCATATACCCCACTTTCAGCTAATTTGGTTTTAAAAGTCCACAAAACTTCTTTTATCTGCTTACTATAACTTCAGCTCAAGGCACTGGTTCTAGTTTGGTGGTTCATGAATCCTTTCATGGTTTGCTATGATGGCCCAAGGAGTTTGCATTGAAAATTTCCTAATGGTGCTTTTATTGCGTTCGTCCTTCGTTGCTGAAGAAGATGATGCCATCAGAGAAATGATGACATGACTTGCACTTGACTTTGTTTTGAGTGAAGGAGGGCTGTGCAGGTCACCAGCCTCACTTCTCTTCCACAGCCATCTGAATCCAGCGACCAGATATCCATCAGGATGATTTAAGCAGTAAATAATTGTTACAAATATATATTTCTACTATGACAGCAAGCATGGGCATATTTAAAGTGTTATAGGTTTGTTTTTGCAGCAATTTAAAGATCATAATTATGCACACAATGATTTTGATGTGATTAGATGAGATTATTCCAAAATCTGACTGCTTCTTATTAACACATGTTCTTAATTTCTCAAGTTGCCATCAAATTGTTTCCAAACTGCCACGAAGTGCAAACTAGTTCTTGAGGGATGCTCAGAAGCATCTATGAATTGTCATTTGTTTTCTGTACACTGCCTTGAGTATTTCCCTTGTTTCCTTCTGTTATTCTGTAACCCCACCATATCAACTGTATAATCATGTGATCAACTATAGACCATCACAAATATGCTATAGAGATAAACCTTATATTGTAGAAAATAAGTCTCATTGCAGCATTAAGGCTGTTTGCTGATTTAAATTTAGTCTCCACATATGTTACTATTCTTTTTTAAATTTTATTTTTAATTTGTGAAATAAAGCAAGCATTTCCGTAACATAGTAGATATAAAGTAAATCCACACAAATCATCAGCAGTCCTATATGTCACAAACAAAACCCTACAAAAAGAGATAGTAAAAGATACCTCTTTTAAATAAATCTAGATAGTATAAAGTACCTGGGTATACACCTGATAAAACAAACCCAGGAACTATATGAACAAAATTATATATAAAAACAACTTTTTATACAAATAAAATTAGATTTAAATAATTGGAGAAGTGTTCATTGTTCATGTGTAGGCAGAGTCAATGTAATAAAAATGACAATTTTGCCTAAACTAATTTTTATATTCGGGGCCATCCTAATTAAATTACCTTTTTTTTTTCCCAAATTAGAAAAAATAATAACAAAATTCATTTAGAAGAACAAAAAGTCAACAATATCAAAGGAACTATTCTCTATGGTGGCTTTTCAAATGAGCTGGTTGGCGTCACCATTTAGTCATTAAATAGAGTTTCTGCAACTGTATAGCAGATATGACAGGGACAGAAGAAAAGGAGGTCATATCTGAAGAGAGTCCTTACACAAAAAAATTTTATGTATAAACATTGTTAAAATTGAAGCAACATATATGTAAGGAGCGCCGACCGCCACACCATCTGGGATGCCACACTGACGGACATCAGGTAAACTGAGTCCAGAGCAGGGAAGGGTGAACAAGAGGGTGCTGGTAGGGACGGCCCCACCCCTGGTTTGTTGTTGTCACTATAGTTCCAGCTTGTGTTCATCTCTATAGTTTCGGGTTTGTTTAGGTGTGTTACCATGGTTCACTGGGCTAGCTGGCAGAGACTATATAATCAGAGTGCTTGCTTGAATAAATCGGAATTGTTTCACTGACCCGCTCTCCCGCCTCATTCTCTTACTCGCGAGCTCCACAGGAGGACGAGCAGCCTGCTGGCCAGGCATAAGACTTGCTCCTCTCGGTAAGCTATGCCATAACCATAGCAACTTGGCTCCCACCAACGTGGGGCCAAGCACATATACATTTGAACTTTAATCATTTAATATAGTACTTATCATTAGTAGAAAAGTAATTCTTTTATAACATCATTAGCTATTAATTTCAGTGCTTATATTTGTATCCAGAGTACTTTGTACAGTGCTGGCATATAGTAAATGCTTAAAAATACTTCTTTTCTTTGTTCCTTCCCTTGGTGATCTCATCAGGGCCCATGGGTTCAATTATTATCTCTAAACAAATGATTCCCAGATCTGTATATCCAGGTTTCATCAATTATCAACTACCTTTTGGCTATTTTAAATTGGCTGTCCCATAGACATCTTACATTCATTATGTTAGTCATAGGAGACAACTGTGCTAAGTATAAAGAAAGGCAAAAACAGAGTCCCAGCCCTCAAAGAGCTCACATTCTAATGTTTTCAAAATAGAACTCATTATTTTCTCTCCTCACACCCTTCCCTCTTCCCAACTATTTTATTAGAGTGGAAGGAACTATCACCCTCTCAGTCACCCAGATTCTCAACTGGATTTCTCATTCTCACTCATACCATATATCCAATCTGGTGTCAAAGGTTGTCATTTCTACCTTTATAAGATCTCCCATTAGTTCCCCGTCTCTCCTCTTACGTAGCCATCACTCTAATACATACTCTTATTATCTCAGGACTGAATTATTGTAGTAGACTTTTAATTGATCTCCTGCCTCAATTTTTTTCCCAATCCATCTTCCATTCACTTGCCAGAGTGGTTTTTCTAAAGTGTAGGTCTGATTGTGTCAACCTCCTCCTTGCTTTTGCTCCCAGGATCCTGGTTTGTTTCTATCAGGAACTGCTCTCTTTGGCTTTTAAAAGTGATTTCCAACCTGCCCCTTTCCTACTTTCTTATACTTAGACTCTGCTGTCAGTACAGTGGTGTTTGCTGTTCTTTGTACACAACACTTTTCTGTCTTCTGACTCTTCACCTTTTCACTCTTTCCCTGTACCAGGAATGCTCTCCCTCGACCTTCTGACTCCTCCTATTCAAGACTCATCTCAAATCCCACCTTTGGTAGGTTGGCTTTTCAGGCTTTCCTTAAGATATTACTTCTGTCTATACTGTCTCAAGCTTGTACATACGTCATCATTTGCTTGTTATCTCTCCTATTAGAATGTGAGCTTCTTGTTGGTAGAAACCATGATTTTACCCTTGCTTGTATCTCTGTCTCTTAGTATAGTTCCTAGAAAAGAGTAAATACTTAATATATGTTTGTTGACTGACTCAATCATCCACTATTTGAAAGGTGCTGTGGCTCTGTTCTAGGTGTTTGGGATACAAAGATAAAAATTACATTGATCCTTCTAAGGGATTTAAGGTTGGCTTGTGTGTTGGGGCAGGGTGCGGATGAGTGGTACTGACACCTACAAAGCTAGGCATGATAAAATTTAGCGGGTGAGGGAGCAAAGGAGATATTTAGACAAAGTATCCCATGAAAATTTAATGAGGGAGAAAATACTTGCACCTGACAGGAACAGAGAATCAATCAATGCATGAACAAACATTTGTTAAATGCCTTCTTTGTGCCAGACGGAAAGGTTCATTTAGTTTTGATACAAGGGAAAGTTAGTTATGCAAAGCAGAAATGAGTTGCACCCTTCCCCTTTGCAACCCTCAATCACACTATAGAGATTTGCCCTCACTAGCGCTCTTCAAGTAAAATCTGTGTGACCATTTATTAGGGGTGTTGTTGAAAGACTCTTGGTCAGGATCAGATTGGATTACATGGCCTCTGAATCCCCTTTTCACTTTGTGGCTTATTCTGTATTCATCCAACTATGGGTGGGGGAAGGGTGGGGGGAAATAGTAGTCATGATAAAGGGCTGAGTGGGAGAGGCTTCCATGAATTCCCAGATTCAGGAGATGGCATGCCAAGCCAGGGAACAGCAAGAAGTTGAGTTTGGCTGGACTGTAGAGTGGTAAAGGGGAATTATAAAATAACACTAGAAAGGTTGGTTGGATTCAGGTTGTGGATGATTTTAAATGTCAGGTTAGGGAATTTGCATTTTATCTTAGAGGCAGTAGGGAGCTACTGAAGATTTTTGAGCAAAGGAATGATGTGGTCACACCTCTTGTTTGGAAAGATTATTTTGGCAGTTTTGCGGGGGATGGATGGGAAAGAAAAACAGAGATAATAATGTAGAGCAAGAGGCTTTATGGTAGGGGTATCATGAGTAGAGACAAGCGGACAGATGCAAAAGATGTGATGTCAGCATATGACAGCTGTTTGGATATGTGGTTATAACCTCCTTCTACCCTTTATTAGAAGACCTCTAGTGAGGAAAAACTCACTATTTTCCGAGGCCACCCATCTACTTTGAGAGAGCTTTTATTGTTAGCAAGTGTTTCCTTATATTGAATGGACATCTGCCTCTGTTTTCTCATAGCTCTGCCTTCTGGGACCAAGCAGAAAAAGTGTCTTCCTTTTTCTACCTATAATCCTTCTTTTGATTTTTCAGATACTTAAAAACCACTCTCTCATGTCCTTCCAAGTCTTTTTCAGGTTAAACATTTGCAGTTCCTTCAACTAGTGCTCATATAACATGGTTTTGAGAATCCTCACTAATTTGATTGTTTTGAATGCTCTCTAGTTTGTCAGTATCCTTCGTAAAATATGATGCCCCAAATTCATCACAGAGCTCCAGTTGTGCTCTGATCTGGACACATCGGAACAGCACTGTTACCTCCTTCTGTATGGACTGTGTCCATTTTAAAATGGCTTGCAAGGGTAGTATTGGCTTTCTTTTCATGCCTGAGTTGTATTGAATCAGTTGTAGTCAATTAAGCCTTCAGATCTTTTTCACACAAACTGTAGTCTACTTATTTTTCCCATCTCAAACTAGTCCAGTTAATTTTTTTCAACCTTAGTGTAGGACTTCACATAAAGCCCAGTTAGATTTCAGTGTATTGCATTGATCTTATTGTTCAAACCTGTACAGATATTTTTGGACCCTGACCCTATCTTCCAGTCTGTTACCTATTCCTCTCAGCTCCATGTCACTAGTCCTATAGCTTTTAAAACATGCTGACTGATTAAATACGGTGGCTGGGAAATTTCACTGTCTTATTGCATCATCTTCTTTCTCTCTGCATGCCTCAATTGTGCTGCTTTCTCTTTTGCTCTTTCAGAGAGGAAGAAAGACATTCCATTTATCACATAGTCAAAGAATTTTAGTTCTGAAAGGGACCTTAAAGATCATTTATTCCAGGCCCTTCATTTTACAGAGGAGGAAAATGAAGCCAAGGGAAGTTGGAAGGACTTGTTGAAAGTGACACAGCAGTAAAGTGACAGAGCTGGGATTAGAACTCAGGGCTCTTAATCTTATAAATATATTTTAAGACCAAGAGTCTAGTACTATTTCTTTTATATCACACAGCTTAAGAGGAAAAGCCTTAGCACAAATGAGCACAATGAACAATGAGTAGATGTTTCTTCTGAAGTGAATGTTGTGTATTGGAATTGGGTAGGCAGAGTGGGACAAAATTTTAGAGGGCTTTGAAAGGTTCACATGTTAGGACTTGATTTGTTAGGTAATAAGGACCCATGGTAAGCTATTGAACATAGGATCATGACTTGAAAGAGTCTTAAGATATCATCTATTCCATTGCTTTCATTTTTACAAATGAAGAAATTCATACCTAGAAAGGTAAAGTGATTGAACCTAAAGTCAACAAGGTGAAAAGATGTTTTTGATTTGCTTTTAAAGCCCTTCATAATATGGCTCCAGGCTGTATTTCTAAGCTGGTCACTAAGAGTCTTACACAGTCTGGTTCCAGCTAAACTGTCCTTCTTTTTTTTTTTTTTTTAATTTTTTAATTTTTTTAATGTTTAACAATCACTGCCATACAATTGCGATTTTATCCCTCCCCACCCACCCCCCACTACCTCCCTCCCTCCCCACGACTGCATACAATTCTGTATAGATTCTACAAATACTTTCCTATTGAGTATATTTTCACTATAGTCATGCTATGTAGTCAGACTAAGATAAATGAAAGAATCCGTATAACAAATCAGAACATGATACACAAACAGATACACATACACAAACATGATCTGCTACATTATGTGAGTGACTTCCATATTTCTCTCTCTGAGTGTGGAAGGCATTTTGCCTTGAGGTCCACCATTGGGATTTTTTTTTTTTTTCAGAAGTTCTTGTGTTATTACAAAAATCTAAGTCTACCAGAAAAAACTCTCACACACTGTGGTTGTTGCTGTGCATAAAGTTCTCCTGGTTCTGCTCCTTTCACTCAGCATCAGGTCATATAAGTCCTTCCAGGCCTCTCTGAAGTCTTCTTGTTCATCATTTCTTATGGCACAATAGTACTCCATTACATTCATATACCATAATTTATTCAGCCATTCCCCAATTGATGGACATCCCCTTGACTTCCAGTTTTTGGCAACTACATAGAGTGCTGCTATAAATATTTTTGTACATGTGGGACCCTTTCCCATTTTTATGATCTCTTGGGGATATAGTCCTAGTAGCGATATTGCTGGGTCAAAGGGTATGCACATTTTTGTAGCCCTTTGGGCATAGTTCCAAATTGCTCTCCAGAATGGTTGGATGTGCTCACAGCTCCACCAACAATGAATTAGTGTTCCAACTCTCCCACATCCTCTCCAGCATTTATCATTTTCTTGTTCTGTCATGTTTGCCAATCTTATAGGTGTGATGTGGTACCTCAGAGTTGTTTTGATTTGCATCTCTCTAACCAATAGTGATTTAGAGCATTTTTTCATATGATTATAGATAGCTTTAATTTCTTCCTCTGAAAATTGCCTGTTCATATCCTTTGACCATTTATCAATTGGGGAATGACTTGTATGATTATACATTTGGGTCAGTTCTCTATATATTTTAGAAATGAGGCCTTTATCCCCGAGCTTAGCTGTAAAAATTTTTTCCCAATTTACTACATCCCTCCGGATTTTGGTTGCATTGGGTTTGGTTGTGCAAAAACTTCTCAGTTTAATGTACTCAAAGTTATCCATTTTGCATTTCATAATGCATTCTATCTCTCCTTTAGTAAAGAATTCTTCCCTTCTCCATAGATCTGATAAATACACTATTCCTTGCTTCTCCAGTTTATTCATGGTATCAATCTTTATACCTAAATCATGTACCCATTTGGACTTTATTCTTGTGTACGGTGTCAGGTATGGGTCTATGCCTAATTTCCGCCACACTGTTATCCAGTTTTCCCAGCAATTTTTGTCAAACAATGAGTTCTTATCCCAGAAGCTGGGGTCCTTGGGTTTATCAAACAGAAGGTTGCTATATTCCTTGCCTACTGCATCTTGAGTGCCAAGTCTATTCCACTTGTCTACTTCTCTGTTTCTTAGCCAATACCAAGTGGTTTTGATAATTGCTGCTTTATAGTACAGTTTAAGGTCTGGTAGCGCTAGGCCACCTTCCCAAGCATTTCTTTTCATTAGTCCCTTTGATATTCTGGACCTTTTGTTTTTCCAAATGAATTTTGATATTATTTTATCCAGCTCTAGAAAGTAATTGTCTGATAGTTTAATTGGTATGGCACTAAATAAGTATATTAATTTGGGTAGAATTGTCATTTTTATTATATTAGCATGGCCTACCCATGAGCAACTAATGTTTTTCCACTTACTTAAATCTGACTTTATTTGTGCAAAAAGTGTCTTGTAATTGTGTTCATATAGTCCCTGGGTTTGTTTTGGCAGGTAGACTCCTAAGTATTTTATACTGTCTACCCTAACTTTAAATGGGATTTCTCTTTCTATCTCTTGCTGTTGAACTTTGTTGCTAATATATAGGAATGCAGAGGATTTGTGTGGGTTTATTTTGTACCCTGCAACTTTGCCAAAGTTGTTTATTAATTCAAGTAATTTTTTACTTGAATCTCTGGGATTCTCTAGGTAAATCATCATATCATCTGCAAAGAGTGATAACTTAGTTTCTTCTTTGGCTATTCTAATTCCTTGAATATCTTTATCTTGTCTAATTGCTACAGCTAACATTTCTAGTACCATATTGAATAATAGTGGTGATAATGGACAACCTTGTTTCACCCCTGATCTTATTGGGAATGCATCTAGCTTATCCCCATTGCATATAATGCTTGCTGAAGGTTTTAGATAGATACTGCTTATTATTTTATGGAAAGTTCCCTTTATTCCTACGTTCTCCAATGTTTTTAGTAGGAATGGATGTTGTATTTTGTCAAAAGCTTTTTCTGCATCTATTGAGATAATCATGTGGTTTTTGTTAGCTTTGTTGTTGATGTGATCGATAATGCTAATAGTTTTCCTAATATTGAACCAGCCCTGTAGTCCTGGTATGAATCCTACCTGATCATAATGTATTAATCTCGTGATAAGATGCTGTATTCGTTTTGCTAAAATCTTATTTAAAATTTTTGCATCTATATTCATTAGGGAAACTGGTCTATAATTTTCTTTCTCTGTTTTGTCTCTTCCTGGTTTGGGTATCAAAACCATATTTGTATCATAGAAAGAATTTGGGAGGACTCCTTCTTCCCCAATTTTCAAAAATAATCTATATAGTATTGGAATTAACTGTTATTTAAATGTTTGATAGAATTTACTTGTGAATCCATCTGGCCCTGGAGATTTTTTCCTAGGGAGTTCATTGATGGCTTGTTCAATTTCTTTTTCTGAGATGGGGTTGTTTAAGTATTCAACTTCCTCTTCTGTTAATCTGGGCAATTTGTATTTTTTAAAATATTCATCCATCTCGTTTAGATTGTCGAATTTGTGGGCATAAAGTTGGGCAAAGTAGTTTCTAATTATTGTTTTAATTTCCTCCTCATTGGAGGTGAGTTCACCCCTTTCATTTTTAATGTTAGTAATTTGGTTTTCTTCTTTCTTTTTTTTGATCAGATTAACCAAAGGTTTATCAATTTTATTAGTTTTTTCATAAAACCAACTATTGGTTTTATTTATTAATTCAATAGTTTTCTTTATTTCAATTTTATTAATCTCTCCTTTGGTTTTCAGTATTTCTAATTTGGTATTTACTTGGGGATTTTCAATTTGTTCTTTTTCTAGCTTTTTCAACTGCAAGCCTAAGTCATTGATCTCCTCTTTCTCTATTTTATTTATGTAAGCATTCAGAGATAAAAAAAACTTCCCCTAATAACTGCTTTTGCAGTGTCCCATAAGTTTTGGTACGTTGTCTCACTATTGTCATTCTCTTGAATGAAGTTGTTGATTGTTTCTATGATTTCTTCTTTAACCCAATCCTTCTTTAGAATTAGATTATTTAGTTTCCAATTGATTTTTGGTTTCTCTTTCCATGGCCTTTTATTACATGTAATTTTTAATGCATTGTGATCTGAAAAGGATGCATTGATTATCTCTACCTTTCTGCACTGGATTGTGAGATTTTTATGTCCTAGTACATGGTCAATTTTTGTAAATGTTCCATGTACCGCTGAGAAAAAGGTATATTCCTTTCTATTCCCATTTAATTTTCTCCAAAGATCTATCATATCTACCTTATCCAGAGTTTTATTTACCTCCTTAACCTCTTTCTTGTTTATTTTAAGGTTGGGGAGGTAAATAAACTGTCCTTCTTATAGTTCCTTTTTATATAAGAAGTTCCTTCTTATATAACATTCCATTTCCTGGCCCCATGACTTTTCAAAGACTTTGCTACATGACTGGAATGCTTTCCCTTCTCACTTTCCCTTCTCTTCTCTGTTTCTTGAAATGTCCAGATTCTTTCAGGGCTTAGATCAGCTACCTCTTTTAAGAATTCTTTCCTGATTCCTTTAGAGCCCCCTTCCCCTTACCTTTCTTCATGTTTGAATAAAACATATGTTTACTTATCTATGAATATGTTGTGTAGTCCCATTAGAGTATCTGAGTATTTATACTTCTCTAATTTAACTCGGGGAATATTTTAAAAACTTTTTCCCCCCCAATTTTTATCTCAAGTACCTAGGAAAATGGTAGAACAAAGGGACAGGGTGCTCAAGGATAGAGGAGGGTGTATAATTACAGAGCTGAGATCACAAAAGTTGAAAAATTATGTCAGATCATCAGGGAGAGAGGTCATGGTGAGAATGAAGAATTAAGTATTTTTATGATTGAGGCAGGAGAAGAGAGATGGAAAGACAAAAGGTTGTGATTAGAATGGGGAATTTCAGAATTTTGATTGTGGAAGTAGAATGCTTATTTGGATAATGAGATGAAGGGTAATATGATCATCATTTTGTGTGGTTTGAGGTATAGGTCAAGAGAGCTGATCAGTTTTAACCAAGAAACTAGACTCTTTGAGGGGACATCACATGTGTATTAAAGTCTCTGATTACCATTCAGGAATTGGAAAGGAGAACAAAACTGTAAGCTAGATATTGACTTAAGGAAGGAGGAACTGTGTCTTGGAGGTCAGTAGATCTCGTAATCAGGATTTTTTGCTGTAGCTAGGTATTTCTAGACCCATGTCAAATAATAGTGAAAAGGAGGCCTCCTTGTTTTACTAATGAACTTAAAATTCTGGGAAAGTTTCTATTGTTTCTCTATCGCAAATAATGGTAGCTTTTGGTTTTAGATATATACTGTTGATCATATTAAAGGGGGATTCTTCCATGCTCATATATTTTAGACTTTTTTTTTTATACAAATGATTGTGGTATTACCAAAGGCCTTTTCTGTTTCTGTTATTATAAAATTACGATTTTTGATTTTTATAAAAATTATATTTAAAAAAAAATTATGTTGTTTTCCAAATGTTGAATGATCCATTCCTGGTATGAATTGGATTTGGTCTCTAAAATGTTTCAATGTGTGTAGTTGCTATGGTTTTTCAGTGCTCCAAGCAAGAATTATAATGAAAGGAACATTTTCTATGTTCCTTCTATTTCAGCAGACTCTCACATTCCTTGCTGAGTCTTTCACAGATAAAACATTAATCTTTTCTACTGAAACATTGTAGCACTTCTCTGATTCCAAAATACAGATGTCATTCATTTCAAGCTATATTTACATTAAAATGAACAATAGTTCTTTTGCAATTTTTTCAATAGCTACTGCTGAAAAAAAGAGTATTCATGGATTTTTGAACTCTACTCATAAAGCCCTCCTAGGAATATTTGTAAATGTTATAAAAATAACCCTTTTATAGATAAGTTCTATAGTATTGATGATTGTTACCATACTGAGCTAATTCACGTGGAAATGAGGCTCTCTGGTATAAGAGAAGAAGATGTGTAAAAGGAAAAAACTTGGCATAAATGAGAATATTTCTTAAAAGGCATTTATAAGAGTAAGCTATTCATTAGAATTGTCATTATTGGACCTGATTTTAGGTTCATAGTTTAGCATCTTGGAAACATATTATGATAAGATGCAGTTTAATGGTCACATGCTCTTGAATATTATCTTTTCTGACATAAATTATAGCTAAATAATGTAATAATGAAAATTTGGATTGTATCACAGTTATTATTAGTATATTATCTTCTCCCTCTCCAGATTTTGCTATTTCTTTCAAAGGAATCATCATTTTTCCTATCATGCAAATCATCTTTGACTCTTCCCTTTTATTTGCCTTTCTCTCACAGTAATAATAGTAATTATTGAAATTTATATAGCATTTTAAAACTTGCAGAGCACTTTACATACATTATCTTAATTGAGTTTCTTCTATTAAAAAATTTATTAGTTTTCAACATTCATTTCCACAAGATTTTGAGTTCCAAATTTTCTGCCCATCTTTCCCCTCGCCCTATCCCAAGACAACGTGCATTCTGATTACCCCTTCCCCCAATCTGCCCTCTCTTCTATCACACCCATCCCTTCCCTTATCCCCATCTTCTCTCTTTTCTTGTAGGGTGAGTTAGATTTCTGTACCCCATTACCTGTATTTCTTATTTCCCAGTTGCATGCATTCTCAACATTCATTCCTAAAACTTTGAGTTCCAATTTCTCTCCCTTCCTCCCTCCTCAACCATCCCCTCTGAGAAGGCAAGCAATTCAATACTGGCTATACATGTGTAGTTAAACAAAAGACTTCCATAATAGTCATGTTGTGAAAGATTAACTATATTTCCCTCCATCCTATCCTTTCCCCCATTTATTCTGTTCTCTCTTTTGACCTTGTCCCTCCTTAAAAGTGTTTACTTCTAAGAGTTACAAATATTATCTTTCCATGTAGGAATGTAAACAGTTCAACTTTAGTAAGTCCCTTATGATTTCTCTTTCTTGTTTACCTTTTCATACTTCTCTTGATTCTTGTGTTTGAAAGGCAGATTTTCTATTCAACTCTGGTCTTTTCATCAAGAATGCTCGAAAGTCCTCTATTTCGTTGAATGACCAGGAGGTGAGTGGTGGATTCCCTCAGGTTCTGGAATATCAGGGCAGTTTTCCTTGATAATTTCATGAAAAATGACGTCTAGTCTCTTTTTTCATCATGGCTTTCAGGTAGTCCCATAATTTTTAAGTTGTTTCTCCTGGATCTGTTTTCCAGGTCAGTTGTTTTTCCAATGAGATGTTTCACGTTGTCTTTTATTTGTTTCATTCTTTTTGGTTTTGTTTGGTAATTTCTTGGTTTCTCATAAAGTCAATAGCTTCCAACTGCTCCATTCTAATTTTTAAAGAATTTTATTTAATGAGCTTTTGAACCTCCTTTTCCAACTGACTAATTCTGCTTTTCAGGGCATTCTTCTCTTGGTTGTCTTTTTGGACTTCTTTTGCCATTTGGGTTAGTCTATTTTTAAAGGTGTTATTTTCTTCAGCATCTTTTTTGTATCTCCTTTAGCATGCTGTTGACTTGCTTTTCATGATTTTCTTGCATCTCATTTCTCTTCCCCATTTTTCCTCCACCTCTCTTACTTGATTTTCAAAATCCTTTTTGAGCTCTTCCATGGCATGAGACCATTGCATATTTATTTTGGAGGTTTTGGACGAAGAAGCCTTGACTTTTATGTCTTCCTCTGTTGGTACACCTTGTTCTTCCCCATCTGAAAGGATGGAAGAAAATACCTGTTCACCGAGAAAGTAATCTATAGTTTTATTTTTTCCCCCATTTTTTGGGCATTTCCCCAGCCAGTTACTTGACTTTTGAGTCCCTAGTCAAGTGGAGGGTGTACTTTAAGGACCTGCAAGTTCTCAGTTCCTCCAGGGTGGCACAATTCAGGGAGAGGAGTTTATTCCTCTCCTGGCCTGCGCTCTGGTCTGGAAGCAACTGCAAACTTTTCTGCCCAGGATCTGTGAGTAGAACTCCCTCTCCAGAGCCTCCATCAGCTCCACCTCACCAGGGCTCTTACTCACCCCAGGGCCACCACTCAGGACTGAGACCCAGATCAGCCACTCAATTCCCCCAGGGTCTTTAGGCTTAGGGCTTGAAAAATGGATGCTGTGCCTCAATGACTTCTGCTGCTCTGAGACTGGGGCTAGTGCTGGACCCTGCTCCCTTCTTACTCAGGTGAAGGAGCTTTCTTACTGACCTTTGAAGCTGTCTTTGGTGTTTGTGGGTTGAGCATTATGGAAACCGCAGCTGCTGCCTGTGATTTTGCGCCCTGAAGCTTGCTCCAGTCCCATCCCTGTTGTGTCACAAGGCCAAGGCTGTGCTGTGCTCTGTGAGCTGCACTCTGCTCCGAGCCTGGTGCCATAAACCTTTCCTGTCACCCTTCTAGGCTCTCTTGGGCTGGAAATCTGTTTCACTCCTTCATTTTGTGACTTCTGCTGCTCTAGAATTTGTTTAGAGTAATTTTTTACAGGTATTTTATGGGCTAGACGGGGAGAGCTACAGCAGGTCTGTCCTTCTACTCTGCCATTTTGGCTTCGCCCCCAATTGAGTTAAATAAAAATACCAATTAAAGTATATAGTACAGGTATTTAATATTCCCATTTTAATGATGAGAAAACTGAGGATCAGAGAGCTTAACAACTTACCCGTCTATGGTCATAGAACTAATAAATACCAGGCACTATTCAAATTTAGTTCTTCTTGATTTCAGTTCTAGTAATCTATCTGTTACATGATACTAATTCTGATATCTATTCAGGGCCAACTCATGTTATTTTTTTCTCCTTGATAAATAGTGCTTATGTCCATTTTTCTTTTTCATTCTTACTGGCATATCCTTAATACAGGGCTCTTATGACAAACCTGCTTGAACTATCGTAATTGTTTCCCAGTTGGTATCTCTACCTCTGTGCCATCCTCTATTTATAAAACCATCAAATCCAGCTTCTTGCAGTACCCTACTCAGTGCTTTAAGATTTGCAAAGCACTTTACCATTCACCTTTGATCCTCATAAAAGCATTGGGAGGGAGATGCTATTATTATTCCTATTTAATAGATGAAGAAACTGAGGCAGATGGAAGTTAAGTGATTGGCCCAGGGTCACAGCTAGTGTCTGAGGATATATTCAGACTCATTCTTCCTGGCTCCAGGCCCAGCATCCTATCCATAAGACACCGAGGTATGAGGAGTATGTGAGGTAGAATTTAAATCCGTATCCTTCTATTGCGATTGCTTTCCCTAAAGTTACCAATGATTTCTTTTTTAATGACAATATTCCATAACTTTTTCTCAGTTCTCATTCTCCTACCTCTGTGCAACCTTTGACAGTGTTGATTGATTTCTCTCTCCTCTTGGAGACTTCTCTCTAGGTTTTCAGGACACCCCTCTCTCCTGGTTCTCTTTCTAAACATCTGATTGCTCTTTTTCTCCTTTGCTGAATCCTTTTCCATATCACATCCTCTTACTCTAGGTGTGTCCTAGGCTGTCTTCTCTTTTTCCTCTACATTATTTCACTTGATGATCTCATCAGCTTCCATAGATTTAGTTACCATCTCTATGTTGATGATTCTCAAATCTACCTATGCTGCCCCAACCTCTCTTTTTGCATCCCCAGCTGCCTTTTAGCATCTCAAAGTAGTTGTCCAGTAGACATCTTAAATTCAAACTCTTTAACTCTTTAAACTTAAAAAGATGTAACTTATTATCTTTCCCCTTCAGCCCTCTCCCTCCTACATTCATTTTTTCTGTAGAGGGCAAGACCACCCTCCCAGTTCATCACTGAGTTGGAGAGTGTCTGCTCTAAGCATGTAAAGACTTTTTGGTGGAATGGGCGGATGAGAACAATTTGTTCTCACAACCTTGAAAGTGGACGAAGTAAGCATTATGGAATATTTGGAACTTAGACATTGAAGACACCGAGGTAGAGATGACAAGCACCATGAAGCTGGCATAGCTTTCACAAACAAAACTGATCTGGTCAGTAAGCTTGTATGCCTCTCAAAAGGAGTGAGCATCAGGCTTATGACAATGCAATTGCCACTTGCAGGAAGGTGCCATACCACTATTATCAGTGTGTGTACTCCCATTATGATGAACCCTGATGAGGTCAAAGAAGAATTTTATGAAGACCTGGAGAACCTCATCATCAATATGTCAAAAGAAGACATTCTTTTAATTCTAGGTGACTTTATTGCCAGAATAGGCAGAGACTATTGACACAGCAGGGAGTCCTTGGGAAGAATGGAATAAGAACAGCAATAGTTGCTTACTACTGAAGACTTATGCTTCTCATGACCATCTCATCACCAACACTATCTTCTGATTACCTAAACACAGTAAAACTTAATGGATGTACCCTCGCAGTCAGAGGTTCCCAACGTGGGTGATATTGCCCCCTAGGAGTCACTGGAATGATCCAGGGGAGGGGTGGTAGTAGCCTCGGGTATAATTGGGGGGCACTGAATAAAAATAAGGGGGTGATAGATGTATAAGGAAAGAAGAGAAGAAAATTTTGAAAAACATCATGCATGTTTCATCTTTTGTGTAACAGAGTTAAAGTTGAAGTGATTACATTATTCTCCAAATAAACACACAAAATGCAAATTATGACTAGTCAGTGGTCAAGTCTGCTGACAGGTCTTAACAAGTAAGTGTTGGCAGGTAAGTGTGTCAGCATTGTCAGAAAGTCCAGCATTCATTGGCAGGAATATGTATGTGTAATGACTTGTTTGCAATATGATACTACACAGTTATGTGATGCAATATTGTGTTGTTAAAATTTCAATGCAGGAAAAACTGCACAGGTTTACAATAAATTATTAAATTTAAGATGTGTCATTTTTCAAAAAATTATTTTTTTTGAAATGACATAATTTAAAAAAACCATTAAAGGGGTTAGAGAAAACAGATGTCCAGGGGAATGCTGAGTAATTTTTTTTAAAGGGGGGGTAGGCCAAATAAGTTTGGGAACCTTTGCTTTCAGCAAACATTAACATTGAATAGACTGTCATTGTAAGGAGAAGACCCAGATGGGATTTGAGAATGACAAAGGTAACATGTGATGCTAGATCATAGACTTATCCTCTTCAAGCTAAACATTCACATTCCACAGAAGTGGCAGCCCCAAGGCAAGATGACTATCAGAAGACTTAATGTCAACAAATTACAGCTCTTCTCTGAGCTGGAACAGTTTTTTGCTAACTTGGAGGGAAAGTTGAGCCAACACATAAGTTGGCAACAGAATGGACAATGTTATTGTCCTTTTTGCTTTTTTGTTTGTGGATGATTGTAAACTCAAAAAGTCATGCACCAACTCTCCCTCCATTTTTGTGTTGACTTTTAGCCTTTTCAAGTTAAATAATTTACTGTCAGTGCAGTAGCTGACCTTGATGTCCTCAGTCAGGACATCAAATGAGACTGCTAAAAATATCATCATAAAAAGCATAGGAGCAAGCACACTGCCCTGATTCATTCCACTGGTGACTAGGAAAGTAAAATAGCATTGTCCATTATCCAGACCTAGTTCAAGCGTGTCATCATGGAACTAGCATACTACAACTGATGAATTTCTCCAGGCAAGCAAATTTTCCCATGATCTTCCACAGACCCTCATAAACTGACAATATCAAAGGCCTTGGTCAGCTTGACAAACATTGTGAACAGACCTCTGTTCTGTTCCTGGTATTTTTCCTGAAGTTGTTGGACGGCAAAAACCACCTATTCCTTGGCCCTTCCTCAGACCTCATTGGCTCTAGGTATTTGACCATTTTCCAGGTGAAGGATCATCCAATTAAGGAGGATTCTTGTACCTTGACCCTGACATCATAATTTCATTTTGTTCTATGAGTATGATGTACAGCAGCCAATCAGCTGACCTCCTTGCTGTTCCAGAAACTATATACTTCATTTCTTGCTTCAGGGCATTCTCTCTGCATGTACTACGTGCCTCGAATGCCCTTTTTTTTAGCTCCATCTGCAACTTCCCTAGCTTCCTTTAGGTCCTAACTAAAATCCTACCTTCTACATTAACTCTTCCCTAACCCCTCTTAATTCTAATGCTTTTCCTCGATTAATTATTTCCTGTTTATCTTGTATATAGTTTCCTCTGTATATGTTTGTTTGTACATTGTCTCTCCTGTTAGATTATATGCTCCCTGAGGGCAGGATCTGTCTTTTTCTTCTTTCTTTGTCCCCAGCATTTAGAACGGTGCCTGGAACTTAGTAGATATAAGACCAAGCCAAGTAGAATCTTTTGCTGTTTTTGTTTTACTAAAAGTACCTCTGATTGAATAATGTGATAAAAGAAGATCTTTCCCACTCATTGTTGGGCTTGGGCATGGAGGGCAACTTGATTAGGGGAGTTGTTTTGTATGAAGGTCCCAAGTAATTTTTGTTTTTTCTGTTGAGGCACTGGGTTAGAGGATCATATCCTTTGGCTCTGAAAAAGTGTATAAATACTCTGAGGGTGAGGTTTTACTTGGGGGCTTACTGCCTGGAAGTGTTTGGCCAGACAAGGACTCTGGGAAGCCGCTGAGGGGAGCCCCCTGGCTTTGAAAACCCAGATGTTCCCTCTTTGGTAAAGATACATGTATGTTAATGGTCAGACATTTTGGAAGCATGTCTGTTGACTTTTGATTTCTCTGTATTTTCTCTGCAGTTCAGGGTGCTCTGACTTTTTCCCCTAAACTAACTGAATGCTCACTTGATTAAAGTGATTGTTAACCCCTCAAAAATTGTCTTTATTTTTAGAGAAGCAGATCAAACAACCTGTGAAAGCAGGCCCCCCTATGTATGTTGGGGTGCTTACTGATACAGTAGGTGCTTAATAAATTTTAATTAGTTGACTGGTCTTTCTCACTCAAGTCTAGTACACCATAGTGCTTCCCATATTTCTTGATTAAATAGTTGTTACTTAACTATTTTCACTACTGATTTTTTAATCTAAATATGAGTTTATATTTAACCTTGTTAACTTTTATTTTCTTAGATTCAGGATATTGAATTGTTGTTGAGATCTGTTTGGATTCTTATTTTATCATAAAATATGTTGAACATCTCTCTCAGCTTTAGACCATCCTCTCTTACATGGATTGTTGTAGTAAGCTCCTAATTGGTCTCTTTGCCTCTGGACCTACTCCTCTGTCTGTAATCCATCTTCCAGGTCTTTGCTCTGTTAAGGAAGTGCCAGTGACTCCTAGTGATCTTTAGACTTAAATGTAGCATTCTTTTTGGCACTTCAAGCTCTTCATAATCCGACTCCAGACAACTTTATTTGGCTTATTACACATTACTGAAATTATAGCCAAATAGGTACATTTTTACTCTTCTGTACATGATATTTATATCTTACATGACATGGACATTTATAGTACATGACGTTTCATTTCCCTCCTTTGTTGCACAGGCTGTACCTCTCCATCTTTTGTACCAGGAACATTCCATCCTCACCTCCACCTTTAATGTGCTTTGCTTCCTTTTAAGATTCATTTCAAGCACTATCATATGGGACCCATACTGATTTTCCTGCCTGCTAGAGTTCTTCCCCCATTTACTTTGCAATTACTTTATGTATGCTTTATATTTCGTTATCTGTGTTCAAGTTGTTTTCTCATAATAGAAGGTAAATTCCTTTAGGGCAGAGATTATTTCTTATTTGTAATTCTGTTCTCAGTGCCTTCTTTTAGTTTTATTTAAGTCCAACAGAAATATAAAAAAAAGGGAAAACATTGAACCGAACAAAATTCTAGAGAAAATAGAGCAAAAAAGGCTTATGGCATGTTCTTAATGAGATTGCTAAAGAATATGTGTATTTCTCGGCACTGCATGGAACTTTTGCAAAAACTGACCATGCACTGGGGTACAGAGATACTATAAACCCTTATAAGAGAGCAGTAAACACACACTTTTCAGACTATGATACAATAAAAATAGTAATCAGTTCAGGAATCACAAATAAAAGACAGAGACCCAAATGGAAACTTAACAATGAAATCCTAAATAATGAACAGGTCAAATTAAATATCATAGAGACAATAATTATGTGGGAAAAAATGATAAAGATATCTGAAGGAGTATATCACAATTTCTGATATATTTCCTCTCGGGGAAAAATTATATTCTTGCAAGTCTACATTAACAAAATAGAGTGAGAGAATTAACTATATATGCATTTTAAAAAATTGGAAAGCCAATAAGTAAAAAACCTAAAATAAGCAAGCGAAAGAAATATTAAAAATCAGAGGAGGAATACATAAAAGTGGGAACCAAAAAAACTATGGAAGTGATAAAACTAAAAGCTAGTTCTTTCAAAAGAGCGAAAATTGAAAAAAATTAGCTAATTTGATTAAAAAGAAAGCAGAAAATGAAATCAGCGAAACAGTAGGTGAACATGGTGAACTCACTACAACCAAACAAGAAGAAATAAAAAGAATTACCATTATATGTGTGTGTGTGTGTGTGTGTGTGTATACACACACACACACACATACACACATATACATAGTTACATGTTAATAAAACTGAGAATACAAAAGGAAAGGAATATCTTCAAAAAT
This sequence comes from Notamacropus eugenii, assembly GCF_028372415.1. Lineage (NCBI taxonomy): Eukaryota > Metazoa > Chordata > Mammalia > Diprotodontia > Macropodidae > Notamacropus > Notamacropus eugenii. Next base: position 162,246,476 of record NC_092876.1, read on the forward strand.
TAAAATAAATAGCAGAAGACCAAATAGAGATCTTAAATAATCCAATCTTAGAGTGGGAAATACAACTAGCTGTAAAGGAACTCCCAAAGGGAAAGGAGAGGAAGGAGAACAAATAAACAAAAAACTTCAGTTCCTTAGGGATTCACAGGAAAATTGTGTCAAACTTCTAAATAACTCTAAACATCAACATTTCTTCTCTCTTCCCCCCTCCCTCACCCTTTTTCTGATCCAGGTCCTGAGGGAGACTAACAAATTAGCAGAAATGGAAGAACCACCTTTGCTTCCAGGAGAAAATATTAAAGACATGGGTATGTAAAGATGGCTATATATTTATATAATTTTCCTTTTTCTTTTTGATTGGCAAACTTTTAGTGCTTAAGTTTTGCAGAGCACTTTACATATATTATTTATATCCTCAGAACCCAGAGAATGACTCCCCTGCCACAGAAATACCACAATTAACCAACTACCACATTCTCAACTTATTTATATGTTCAGTGAGCCCATATTAGGTCTATCCATACTTTTCATATTAAAACTATTAGAAAATATGTAAGCTGGGTTATGTTTTTCTCCCTCTAGTTTGCTTTGCTTTCTTTGAAGGTAGCCAGAATTTCTGACCTGATTGAGATTTGAAGGGCCATTGCTGAAATCCTGACCAGAATGGTGGGTTCTAAGTTTGAACTAAGGTACTAGATGTTAGGTTTCTTACATATTGCAAAAGCACTGGATCATCACGATCTTTTACTACTCCTTTCTCATTTATAACCTTCTTTTGTTTTATTTCCTCAGAAAATTGCTTTAGTTAATTTATTAGAAAACATTTTCTGTCCATTTTTTAACTAATGGCTTTAATTCAGTGCTTTCCTCCTATCCTTTAACATTTACTTTACACCTCTGACTGGAAAATGAGATCTAAACCACCATTCTACCCCAATACTTTTTGCCTTATGTGTTACATCTGTTCTGGTTAATTCTGTGAAATAGTTTTGGTGAAATGAAATACCTATAGCAGGGGGGAAATGCAGTTTTTCTGAGCCTTCAGATGAAGCAGAACCATATGTGATATATTCATTGTCATTTTTAAAAAAGCATTTATTAAAATACTTATTTCTGTATGGATTTGAGAAGAAAGTTACTACCTATACTTGTAGTAAGAAGAAGAAAAGAAAATTGAAAAGAAGAGAGGCAATGTAGGAAGTATGGATTTCCTTAGAGGGCCTTGTAGTATGTCACGCCTGGGTATCTCAAATTTATACAAGATAGAATTGGGATCAAAAATAGATGTCCAAAAGCTGGAATTATGGGTTAAACTAAGAGGATCAAATCCATGAGTAATAAACAAAATCTCATACTTGTTTTTAAAAAATAAATGACAAGGTATATGGCTAACATAGCCACTCATGTAAAAGAGACTTTGGATTTTCTTGCCTCTTTTCTTCATCTTTCCCCAAATCTGTGATTCCTTAAAAATTACTGACAGTTTGTTCAAGAGTCATGCCTTAAAGTGTTCGCTGAGTACTTTGAGCTCCCTGCGGCTGATGCTCATTTTCTTTTTCATCCCGAGTCTCCCCTGCTAGCCATTTTTATTCTGTTCTTTCCAGCCCAGTGACCATTCTTCTTGGTGGAGAAAACAAGTAAAAAAGTAGACTAAATTCAATGTAAATCGACAGTGTGAGGTAGTGAAGCCGAAGTAGCTAATGGAATTTTGATGGTTTGGAAGATGTGATTCCCTTTCACTGACACAAATTGAATTTCCTTTAAAACCATGGCCCAAAATTTATTATGTGCTCAGCCTTCTGGTGAAAAGGCTTTTGGCTAGAGTTGTCCTTGAGAGATGCACAGACCATTCGTTGCCAGACATAACCCACTTGATCAGAGCTATTGAAGCTTGGGTTCTGTTGCCATAGCTTTTGAGAACCTAAGGTAACCTCCATGTTAAGATTAGGCATCAGAGTATGACTTTGTTAATATTATTATCACTCTCAAATAAAACTTTGCATTTCACATAGTGTTTTCAGGTAACTTTTATAGACCTGTCTCATTTGATACAACTCTGGGAACCTTTTTCATTTTGCCTAAGAGGAAATAAGGGCTTGGAGTGATTTGTGATTTGACCAGTGTTTTGTATCAAATAAATGGCAAAGCTTAGAAGACTAAGAGGAAACAGAATAGTTACCTTCAGATTCTTGAAGGGCTTCCATATCTATAAGGAAGAATGCTACTTGTTTAGTTTAGCATCTAGGATCAATGAATAGAAATAAGATTCTAATTCAATATAAAAATAGTATTTTAACAATAGAATGATCTACTTTATTAAGCAGTGATGTAGTACAGATTAGATAACCACTTGTGAGAGGTGTTGTGGAACAGATGACATGAGTGGAAGGCTGGTCCATATGGACTCTTAAGATCTTTGACTGCTGAGATTGATTCTTAGTGAAAGAGGTTTAAGAACCATAAACAGACTCACATTAAGTTATATCCTTGAACCATTGAGAATGAATTTTTTAAAAATGCTATGTGATCATAACCTGTGCACTCTTTTCATTTTCAGCCAAAGATGTTACTTATATATGCCCATTCACTGGGGCTGTACGAGGAACTTTGACAGTTACAAATTACCGGTTATATTTCAAAAGCATGGAAAGGGTAAGACTTATACGATAAGATCCTGATCATGTTCCTGATGTTTCTAATTAAGATTATTTTGCTATGCAATGAATATAAATTTTTTCCCCTTAGTTTTGGTGAATAATGCCTTTTCTCCCTCCAATCCCCAGGATCCTCCATTTGTTTTAGATGCATCACTCGGTGTGATCAGTAGAGTGGAAAAAATTGGTGGTGCTTCTAGTCGAGGTGAAAATTCTTATGGACTAGAAACTGTGTGCAAGGCAAGTTTACTTATTTCTTCATTTTTGATTTGAAATTTTTTCTTAAAAGGCATATTTCATTTTTTTTCCAGAAAACAATGAAGTTCATTTTCAAAATAAAGCTGTGTAATATTAGTTAACTTCAGGAGTAGCACAGATAAAATTTGATAAGTAGCAGATAGGAGCTTAAATGTTTAATCATGTATAATGTACATGATAGTTTTTGAGGAACTGTATCCATAATAATGATTTGGTAGAAACAAAGTATACAAAAAAAGAAGCAGCAGCAGCAGCAAAGGAAAGAGTTCTCATTTGGATATTTACGTGTCAATCATTCACATTTTTTTTGTATCAAAAACCATTAGTGGCAGTTTTTCTACTGAAATTTAGAAGTCTTTAATGAATAATATTGGCAAAAATGAAAAAGTTGGTTCTCATTCTTCACCTTTTTTTCTCATAAACAGTGGTAGAAAAATAGGATATAATTTTTTTCCTTGAGTTGTAGCTATGCTAAAATGCAATGGTACTTGTAAAATATGCTAAAATTTAGACGCATTTGTCATATCTGAGCCATTTATTAATCTGTATTTTTTGCCTTTCATTGTTCCATTCAGTTGAAATTGAATCCCATCCCTGTAGTCTCATGTCTTTTATGTATTTATTTGGAGGGATACCCTGCCAGTTTATAGAAAGGAGGCTTATGGTTAGTGTTCTCTCTGGTGCCTACCTTAGTAATTTTTTTTGAGAAGTGTTTTGAAGTCCCCTTTAAAAAGTTCCTGTGAGTCTGATAGTTTTTTATGGCTTTCCCGTGAAGTGCTATTTTATTTTGTTAGGTGTCAAAGTAGAACCTTTTGTTTCCTTAGTAGTCTTTATATGGTCTAAAATGAGCCATGTTTTAAAAAAGAACTTCGAAAGAGTGAAGGGGACAAATGCTGCCTCATTCCTTATTTTTCAAAATGCTTTTCACTGTCATCTCAACAACCACCATCACTAGTTTGTTGTACTTCTAATAAGGTTAATAAAATAATTCTAAATTTCTTTGTTTATTATAAGAACATTTGTTGAAAAAAGAAAAAAAATAGGCATAGAGCCAGATTCATATCTGGAGTTATCTTAGATTCTTCCTTGAACTTGATATTCCATCCCCCTCCTATTGCTATCTCCTGTAGCTTGAATGCCTCCATCCCCATTTCACTATCAACTGTCAGAATTTCTTTCTTTTGTGCTCAGGGAGGGAGGGAACAAACATTTATTAAGTGCCTACTATATGCCAATACTAAGCACTTTACAGATATCCTATTTGATCCTCACAGCAGCTCTGGAATTATTGTTATTATCTCTGTTTTATAGTTGAGAAAACTGAGGCAGTGGTTAAGTGAATTGCCCAAGGTCACTCAGCTAGTAAATGTCTGAGATTCTGTCTCCAGTTCTATCTCCTCACAAATCCATTTCTGTTTTCCCTGGATTATTAGTGATCTGACCCTCTTCAAGTATGTTTTTACTTATCTGTGTATATGTTGCATCCCCCAGTATGTAAATGCAAATGCTTTGAGGGCATAGACTGTTCCATTATTGTCAGCACTTAGCTCAGGGGCTTACACATAGTTGATCACTTAATAAATACTTGTTGAAGCTTCCTTGGACAACTTTTTAAAGAGGTCTTACCCTAATTCCTAAAAAGTTCCTTAAATTCTTAGAAGGCAAAGTTGTCTCTTCTATGTTTAATGGTTTTTTATTTGGCGTGAGTTGCCATTTTAGATCTAATTTAGGATACAATCAAGTTGTATTTTTAACATGTTGCATATGTGCTTTATTATATTTGGATCTTCTTGGTATAATTAGTCATTGCAGAGAAGCAACATGGTAGTAATTAGAACACCGAACTTCTAGTCAGGAAGAACTGAAATAAAAATCTACCTCAAACACTTAGCAGATGGTGGCCCAGGCTGGGCATTTAACCTCTTTCAGATGATTTGTACTCATTTGTAAATAGGGGTACTAACACCTACCTTATAGGGTTGTTGTGATAAGAAGTTAATATATGTAAAGCACTGTATAAAGGTTAGCTATCTTATTTTAAGTTATGGAGCAGGTGTCAGTCTGTGGGTGGAGGGGTTCTTTACTAAGAGCTCTCTACACTGATGATATCATAGATCCAGTCCCACCCCCACCCCCCCAAGTCCCTCAAACCTTGTATATTAGGATATTTTTATAAAATGATACAGCTTTGGATAATCTGGTCTTGAAATTGTTGTTAGTTATTAATTAGCTGGAAGCATATTCAGAACTTGACCGTAAATCAAGGCATAAGCTTTGGCTTGAGCAACATATTCCTTCTTTAGGACAACAGTTTAAGATCATTCTAGATCTTTGAGCCTCACCTCTGGCATTGCCACCCGCAACTGAAAAACTTTCTGTTTTTAGCACTAGATGTTATAAAATTGCATAAAGCTGGGCATGGAATTGATGAAATAGAGACCCGTGAACAGCAGCAGTTTCCCCTAGTCCATCAGGAGGATGCTGAGTGAAAATGAGTGTCAGGGAGAACATAATGGACAAGAGAAGTTACAAGAATTAATTGGGAGAGACTCATGAAGGAGCTGTTCTCATTGGAGAGGCATAATGGGAAAAAGAAGAAAAAGACACATGATTTTGATATGTTATCATTTAGGATACTAGAATTCAGGTTGGATTATAAAACTTTGGCTGCTTGATTTAGTTCCTAAATCTTTTTCTAGGATATTCGGAATTTACGGTTTGCTCATAAACCAGAAGGACGAACTAGAAGATCCATATTTGAGAATCTAATGAAATATGCATTTCCCGTGTCCAATAACTTGGTAAGATGTTTCTTCTGCCACAGACATTCATATAGTAATTACTTTAAGGGTTTGTGATTTCATTTGTATGGATTTTTATTAACATTACAAATAGCTAATAGACTATCACTCTACTACTTTCTTCAAGATTTCTAAGAGTCTCTTGATTGCTAAATGTGATGGAGTTTTTTCAGTCTTTATCCTTCTTGACCTCTGTGGCATTTGATACCACTGATCCCTTCCTCTACCCGAAACCCTTTCTCCCCTGGGTTGTTTTGTTTGTTTGTTTGTTTTGAACTCCTCCTACCTTTTTGACTGTTCAATCTTAAGATGTCTTTGCATCATCAGTATCTCTTCCCATTAACCTTAGGCAACCACCAAAGTTCTGTTCTGAGTCCTCTTCTCTGTACCATCTTTCAGAGATTCCCTCATCTCCCATGAGTTCATCATTATACAAATGACTTCCAAAGGCTGTATATCCAGCTTAGTTTCAGACTCAGCATGTCCAAAACAAAACTTTTATTCACCCAAACCTAAACTTTTTCCTTTCTTCCCTGTGTTTTATCAAGGACACCCCAATATTTCCAGTTATTCCATTCTTAACCTTGGAGTGGCCAATCTCATGAGGAGCCCTCCAAACTTTCAGTGGGTCAGTCAGGTCTTCACTTGAAGCTTTTTCAGCTGGTTAGGGCTTATCTAGCCTTGTGATTTACAGGCAGACCATTCCAATATCCAGTTTTACCTCCACCATAGGACCTAACATCAGGGTAGAACTTGAGTGAGGATTTTTTTAATAAGAAAAAACAGAAAAATCTTTCTCTTTAGAGCATTTTTGAGATGAAAAATAACATGCATATTCATATATAAAGTTAAAGTAGAGCTTATTCTATCAAAATGTTTGGTGGTAGCATAACACTTTGGTTTTCATTATTTAAAAATTAGAAATTAGTATCCATTTATGTACCTTCTGGTAGAATACTTTCATTAACTTATAATCTACTTAAATTCCTAATACATGTGATATTATATGTTAATTAAATTTTTAAAAAATACCTTTTTGCATACTTTTTATTATTTAAATGAAGATATAACAAAATATTTTACAAACCTTTTGTCTCTGTAATTCCGGAAGAGGAACTGAAATAAAGCATATGCCTAAGTGTATTTGGCTATGCTCATTATATATTTCTGATCAGATGTATTGAGAGTCATGATATGGTTTGTCATGTATGCAGTTAAGTTATAACAAGATAAATGGTAGATCTTGATAAGCAGCTTACTTTTATTACTCTTTTGCAGCCTCTTTTTGCATTTGAATACAGAGAAGTATTTTCAGAAAATGGATGGAAATTGTATGACCCTCTTTTGGAATATCGAAGGCAGGTAAGCCCTTCCCTTCTTTGAACTTGATTAGTAGAATAAAAACTTGTCATTCAACTAATAATTTTGGGCCATTACTTTGGCCCATCAGGAGATTTTTATCTGCTTTTTCACATTGTGTTAAAGATCTTCTGTGAATCTTTGTTGACCAAAGAAGAGTTTTAAAAACAAATCTGATTCTTTCAAGGATATTGAATAGTTTTTAGATTAAAAGAAATGAAGTTGGTTTTGACATTCAGTATTGGTCACTCAGATTATTTTGATTCTGCATTTTATATTCTGAGAAATAGGTTAGATTATTTTTTAGGTACATATTAAGTTTAGGGAAAATGATACTTAAAATACAGAGTATTATTGAGGTAAAGATGTTATTGATTGATTTGGCTGAATTGGTTAATCACCCCAGAATGGTTCCATACTTTTTCTTTGACACCAGTTCTCTAGTCAGAGGTTCATAGAGTTGGAAGGACTCTCCAGCTCTTTATAATATCCCTAAAAGTAGTTATCCAGCCAAGAGGAAGACCTGCCTTACTAGAGGACTTTACTGCCTACTCAGATAGCCTGCCTGTTTCAATTTCTGACAGTTCTGACTGTAGGAAATTACTCTTTAAATTGAATCCTATTCTGCCTTTTTTTTACATCTACCTTTTTGACTTAGTTTTATCCTCTGGCACCAAGCAAAATAATTATTTGTCACTACAAGAGTGGTATAGTGGATAAAGTATTAGGCACAGAGTCAGAAAGACCTGAGTGTGAATCCTTCTTCTCACATTTACTAATTGTATGATCACAGACAAGTCATTGAACTTTTCTGAGCATCAGATCAACTGCGTTTCCTTCTCTGGACTTTGCCACAACATTAGCCCTTTCTCCTTCCTCTCTCATGGTTCTTTTTTCCCATTGGTGATTTCTTCCTCAAATTTCCATTTTGAGGAAGGGCCCAGACCAACCATTCCTCATTCTCAGTATTTGGACAGTGTGTCCTCCTGCAGGTAGTTCTTTCCTCCACCTTCTTTCAGCTTCTTTTTATGGGTGACCTTGCCCTATTAGAATTGTAAACTTCTTGAGAGCAAGAACAGCTTTTCTTTTTGTTTGTATTTGTATCCTCAGTGCTTAGTGTAGTTCCTGGCACATAGTAAATGGTTAATAAATGCTTGTTGACTTAATTTGTGAAAAAGATTATCACGTGTATGATGTCAAGTGCTGACTTTGAATCAGTGAACAAAAGAACTGTAATTAAAAGAATTCAGCAAGTTTAATTTTCTAGATCACTTGAGACTTCATATAATAAATATAATGTCTTCACTTAATAAATGCTTTATTCATTCTTTTCCACCTTTCCTTGGATTTTCCTTCCTGTGGAAGAGTGTATCACAAATAGTTCTGGGCCAACTGTTTTTTCTATGTCACCTATAAAAGTGCTCTTTTCCAAAAACATTTTCAGTCTGGCTGACTACATGTTTTTCAGTTGGTGGATAATCTTTTTTTGGTGGGTGGGGTGGGAACCATGTTGGTTGGAAATTGAATCAATGGTGTTTTAGAATCACCATCCCTGAAGCATAAGGGGTATACGTATCTTTGTTTTAGGAACCAGGGCTCATCTGTGAGAGTAAGAGTTGAAAAAACAATCCCATGTATAAGGTAGCTCTTGGGATATGGAGGTGAAGGCACTAGCATCCTGACTAAATCACAAATCTACAAAGATTTGAGTATATGACAGTGTGCATTTAATTAGCCAACTAATGTTTGTTAAAGCCCTCCCTCTTAGTTATACATTGTTTCATAAGAAAATAAAAATAAGAGTATGTTTTGATCAGTTATCTAAAACTTAAAACGTTGTTTAAAACCTCATTATGGATTCACAGACTCAAAGCAGTAGCAGCAAACAGCTGTTTGGGAAGATCAGAGGAGTTTGCTGCTACGACCTGGATTCAAACATTTTTGTTAATGCTACTTATGATGTACAGGAATAGGAAATAAGTAAGTTAAGTGCCTACTATATTTAGACACTGTGAATACAAAAACTATTGAACAATCTTTAACCTAAAGGATTGAAGACATAATCTTTGTCTAACAATCTCTTTGGGGAAATAAGAACTATATGCAGAAAATAAAATTTTATAGCCAATTATTAAACAGAACAATTTAGTAGTTTATATAAGCTCCCTGAAGATAGAAACAGATATTCATTTTTTTTTCTATTTTCCAGGAGCACCTGGCACATACTGTGCATTGAATAGACATTGTTTAGTTGGTTGGATGAATAGGTTGTATAATTTATTATCAGGATGAAAGAATTTTATATTATAGATTTTTAAGTGAGACTACATAAACCTAAAAGCCAAGTTAGTATAGGCATGCTATCATCTCGGTAGCTGAGAGGCTGCACCACGAAGGTAAGAAGGACTGCCTTGAATATTAATAATCCCTGGCTCAGGATTGGTGTGTTTGCTTCTCTTTTGTTTCCCTTGGAACTTTTGGCTAGGTAATAACTTACCAGTTGTTTTATTTAAAATGTAGGGGATTCCCAATGAAAGTTGGAGAATTACAAAGATTAACGAACGTTATGATTTGTGTGATACGTATCCCTCCCTCCTGGTTGTGCCAGCAAATATTCCAGATGAGGAACTGAAGAGAGTGGCGTCTTTCAGATCAAGGGGCCGTATTCCAGTAAGTTTGAAGCTTTCTGTGGTTTTGTAAATGTCTTTGTGTTATACATTAGAGATTAGAGAATGGTAGAATTTGAGATTTCACACAGATAACAAAGCAGAGGCAGAGGTGGAGGATAAAGGTAGTTGTAGTAGTAGCACTTTTACTAGCGATATTGAAGAACAGGTTATTTAGGAAAACTAATGCTAAAGAAAAAACTTAAAGAAACAGTCTGTGAGGATATTATGGTGATTGCTAAATCCTAGGAAAAATTGCTAGCATTTTCCCTCAAAAACAAAGTCCAGTGAATTATTCACAGTTTCTTTATTTTAAATTCATTCTTTATTCTCAGTGATGAACACTCTCCCCTTAAGGCCTAGATCTGGTGATGAAAACTATTAAGTGGCCGTACAAATTTGTATTCAGTGACTGGGTAATGAAATGTCACCTTCTAGAAAGATCAGCTAGAATTATTTTTTTAAAAAATTGAGTACAGTATTCACAGCATCTGAAGTCTGTATATTTCAGAAGTGTCTTTTGCAAGAAATCTGAGACTAGAACTGTCTCATTTCTATTTTGTATCTTTTCTAGTAGTAATATTTTGTATACTGCAGCACAGCTATGACTCATAAATTAGTAATAATGTTGTTTCCTTTCTGGCAGAGTTTGCCTAGGAAAAGTGTGTTGAACATCTGCATTCATGTTTACACAGCCAGAGTTTGGCTTTGGGTAGAAAATTGACACCCAGAGTGTGGTACTTCAGAGGAAAATGGGAAATAGGGAACTATATAAAAGGTTTGTCCCTTATTTCCCTCCATTCTTTAAGGTTTTATCATGGATTCATCCTGAAAGTCAAGCAACAATCACACGATGTAGCCAGCCCATGGTTGGAGTGAGTGGGAAGAGAAGCAAAGAGGATGAAAAATATCTTCAAGCCATCATGGATTCTAATGCTCAGTCCCATAAAATCTTCATTTTTGATGCACGACCAAGTGTGAATGCTGTTGCTAATAAGGTGAGATTATCTTTTTCTCTCTGTTATTAGGTAAACTATAATAACTGTTTCATGAGTTGATGTTTCAAATGTGTAATTTCAAAGAATTTAAGAAGAGGCCTTACAGAGTTAAGAGGTATTACATGCAGCATAGTCTTTCCTCTTGACTAAATTTGAAATTTGGGTGAGTTCTCATTTATATTTGAAGAATCACATATTTCACATTACCCGGATTATGAAAGCATAGTTTCCATATTAGTACTAGAAGAATCATTATATGCAGGCCTTTTCCTTAGGAATGGAGTTTGGGTCCTCCCTAAATCAGAGGTAAATTAATTTTAAAAGCTTGTGTTTCACCTTGGGGGAAAGGATTCCTTGTAGCCTCCTGTGTTGTTTTTTTTTGTTTTTTGTTTTGCTTTTGATGTCTAACAGTGATATTTACAATATTAGAGAAATAGGGTTTGTGAGTTTATCAAACATTCCATTTAACTAAGAGTTAATGATCAATAGAGCTTCTCTTCCAACTGACATGCCATGGAACTTTACGTGGATTCCGTGATGCTGAATTTTGAGACTGTCAAAGTAAGATCTAATCCTCCTCTTTGGTGCTTTCTGTTTGTCTTTTCAGCTGCTAATAGGGAATGGGAAAGTTGGTACAGGGCTGAAGACAGGCAAATGTATCAGTTTTCAGAAGAGAAAAGGGAGTGAATTTTTCAAAGTGTAAAACATGAACTTGGCAAAATTTTAGAATACATTTTTTTCTTTTTTTTTTTAAATTTTATTTTATTATTATTTTTTAATGTTTTACAATCACTGCCATAAAATTAAGATTTTATCCCCCCCACACTTAGCCCACACTACCCCCCTCCCTCCCCATGACTGCATACAATTGTGTGTAGGTTCTACATATACTTTCCTATTGAGTACATTTTCACTATAGTCATGCTATGTAGTCGAACTAAAATAAATGGAAGAAATCATATAACAAATCAAAACATGATACACAAAAGCACACACACACACACACAAACATGATCTGCTACATTCTGCGAATGACTTCCATATTTCTTTCTCTGAGTGTGGAACGCATTTTGCCTTAAAAAACCACCACTGGGATTTTTTTTTAAATAAGTTCTTGCGTTATTACGAAATTCCAAGTCTACCAGAAAAAACTCTCACACACTGTGGTCGTTGCTGTGCACAAAGTTCTCCTGCTTCTGCTCCTTTCACCCAGCATCAGATCATATAAGTCCTTCCAGGCCTCTCTGAAGTCTTCTTGTTCATCATTTCTTATGGTACAATAGCACTCCATTTCATTCATATACCATAATTTATTCAGCCATTCCCCAATTGATGGGCATCCCCTTGACTTCCAGTTTTTGGCAACTACAAAGAGTGCTGCTATAAATATTTTTGTACATGTGGGACCCTTTCCCATTTTTATGATCTCTTGGGGATACAGTCCTAGCAGCGATATTGCTGGGTCAAAGGGTATGCACATTTTTGTAGCCCTTTGGGCATAGTTCCAAATTGCTCTCCAGAATGGTTGGATGAGCTCACAGCTCCACCGACAATGAATTAGTGTTCCAACTCTCCCACATCCTCTCCAGCATTTATCATTTTATTGTTCTGTCATGTTTGCCAATCTTATGGGTGTGATGTGGTACCTCAGAGTTGTTTTGATTTGCATCTCTCTAATCAAAAGTGATTTAAAGCATTTTTTCATATGATTATAGATATCTTTAATTTCTTCTTCTGAAAATTGCCTGTTCATATCCTTTGACCATTTATCAATTAGGGAATGACTTGTATGATTATACATTTGAGTCAGTTCTCTATATATTCTAGAAATGAGGCCTTTATCCCCGAGCTTAGCCATAAAAATTCTTTCCCAATTTACTACATCCCTCCGAATTTTGGTTGCATTGGGTTTGGTTGTGCAAAAACTTCTCAGTTTAATATAATCAGAATTATCCATTTTGCATTTCATAATGCTTTCTATCTCCTTTAGTAAAAAATTCTTCCCTTCTCCATAAATCTGATAAATACACTATTCCTTGCTTCTCCAGTTTATTCATGGTATCAGTCTTTATACCTAAATCATGTACCCATTTGGATTCTTGTGTACGGTGTCAGGCATGGGTCTATGCCTAATTTCCGCCACACTGTTATCCAGTTTTCCCAGCAATTTTTGTCAAACAGTGAGTTCCTATCCCAGAAGCTGGGGTCCTTGGGTTTATCAAACAGGAGGTTGCTATATTCCTTGCCTACTGTGTCTTGAGTGCCAGGTCTATTCCACTTGTCTACCTCTCTGTTTCTTAGCCAATACCAAGTGGTTTTGATAATTGCTGCTTTATAGTACAATTTGAGGTCTGGTAGTGCTAGGCCACCTTCCCAAGCATTTCTTTTCATTAGTCCCTTTGATATTCTGGACCTTTTGTTCTTCCAAATGAATTTTGATATTATTTTATCTAGCTCTAGAAAATAATTATCTGATAGTTTAATTGGTATGGCACTAAATAAGTAAATTAATTTAGGTAGAATTGTCATTTTTATTATATTAGCACGGTCTACCCATGAGCAACTGATGTTTTTCTACTTACTTAAATCTGACTTTATTTGTGCAAAAAGTGTCTTGTAATTGTGTTCATATAATCCCTGGGTTTGTTTTGGCAGGTAAACTCCTAAGTATTTTATAGTGTCTACCCTAGCTTTAAATGGGATTTCTCTTTCTATCTCTTGCTGTTGGACTTCGTTGCTAGTATATAGGAATGCAGAAGATTTGTGTGGGTTTATTTTGTAACCTGCAACTTTGCCAAAGTTGTTTATTATTTCAAAGTAGTTTTTTATTTGAATCTCTGGGATTCTCTAAGTAAATCATCATATCATCTGCAAAGAGTGATAACTTAGTTTCTTCTTTGGCTATTCTTATTCCTTCAATATCTTTATCCTGTCTAATTGCTACAGCTAACATTTCTAGTACCATATTGAATAATAGTGGTGATAATAGACATCCTTGTTTCACCCTTGATCTTATTGGGAATGCATCTAGCTTATCCCCATTGCATATAATGCTTGCTGAAGGTTTTAGATAGATGTAGCTTATTATTTTATGGAAAGTTCCCTTTATTCCTACGTTCTCCGGTGTTTTTAATAGGAATGGGTGCTGTATTTTGTCAAAAGCTTTTTCTGCATCTATTGAGAAAATCATGTGGTTTTTGTTAGCTTTGTTGTTGATGTGATCGATAATGCTAATAGTTTTCCTAATATTGAACCGGCCCCGCATTCCTGGTATGAATCCTAGCTGATCATAATGTATTAATCTCATGATAAGATGCTGTATTCGTTTTGCTAAAATCTTATTTAAAATTTTTGCATCCTATATTCATTAGGGAAACTGGTCTATAATTTTCTTTCTCTGTTTTGTCTCTTCCTGGTTTGGGTATCAAAACCATATTTGTGTCATAGAAAGAATTTGGGAGGACTCCTTCTTCCCCAATTTTCAAAAATAATCTATATAGTATTGGAATTAACTGTTATTTAAATGTTTGATAGAATTTACTTGTGAATCCATCTGGCCCTGGAGATTTTTTCCTAGGGAGTTCATTGATGGCTTGTTCAATTTCTTTTTCTGAGATGGGGTTGTTTAAGTATTCAACTTCCTCTTCTGTTAATCTGGGCAATTTGTATTTTTTAAAATATTCATCCATCTCGTTTAGATTATCGAATTTGTGGGCATAAAGTTGGGCAAAGTAGTTTCTAATTATTGTTTTAATTTCCTCCTCATTGGAGGTGAGTTCACCCCTTTCATTTTTAATATTAGTAATTTGATTTTCTTCTTTCTTTTTTTTAATCAAATTGACCAAAGGTTTATCAATTTTCTTGGTTTATTCATAAAACTAAGTCTTAGTTTTATTTATTACTTCAGTAGTTTTCTTACTCTCAATTTTATTTATCTCTCCTTTAGTTTTCAGTATTTCTAATTTGGTATTTACTTGGGGATTTTCAATTTGTTCTTTTTCTAGCTTTTTCAACTGCAAGCCCAAGTCATTGATCTCCTCTTTCTCTATTTTATTTATGTAGGCTAGAATACATTTTTAAAGAGATGGTTTTGTGTGCCTGTAGAAGAAAAATGGCAATGACTAAGGGCCACTGTTGGATAATCAAGAATACTGGGTTTACCTTATTTTTTTGGAAAGAGTTATTAGACTAGCCTGGTGCAGTGAGTAGACCACTGAGCTTGTAGTGTGGAAGACTTGAGTTCATGTCTTGCTTCAGCCCTTCTTAGATGTGTGACTCTAGGTAATTCACTTAGCCCCTATTTGCCTAAGTTTCTTAGCTATAAAATGGGGATAATAATAGTATTCACCTCATGAAGTCTGAGTACAAAGTTGTATACAGGGGTTCAAAAAACAGATTCTACACATAAAAAATAGAAGAGGCACAGCCAATCAGCAGCACTTCATATAAAAGAAATCTGGGCTACTGAATGCTCAATATGAGTCAAAAGTATGATGCAGCAGTAAAAACATCTAACATAAGCTTAGGCTACATTAACAGAAACATAGTGTCCAGTATAAGGTGGGTGATGGTACCATTGTACTTTGTCCTGCTCGGAACAAACATGAAGTATTGTGGGTCCTACATGTTAGGAAAATGGTTCTGCCTTCCTTCTAGGTCCTGCATATGAGGAAATATATTGAAAAACTGGAGCAAATACCAAGGAAAGAAACCAGAATTGCCAAGGGATTGGAAATGATGCTATATGAATGACAGAATTTGAGAATTGGAAAGGGTCTCAGCAGCTATCTATACCCATACACCAAAGAAACTCCTTGCTTTTATATAAGTGACACTGAAGACCTTTAAAGAAGGGAAAACCACCACCAAAACTACCAAAGGCAGACCTGTCCATTTTTTAAAAAATTAAATTATTTTATTTGTTTTCAGTGTTCTACAATCACTTCCATATATCTTAGATTTTTTTCCCCTCCCTCCCCCTCCTTCTCCACTCCTTCTCTGAGATGGTATACACTTTTATATAAGTTGTACATGTATATTCCTATTAAATACATTTTCACCTTAGTTATGTTGCATAGAAGAATTAAAATGAATGGGAGAAATCATAAAACAAAATAAAACAAAACATAATATTGAAGAAAATGGTCTGCTTCATTCTGTGATCAAATTCCATAGTTCATTCTTGGGATGTGGAAAGCATTTTGCCTCAAGAGTACACTGGGAATTTTGTAAGTCCTTGTATTACTATGAAGGACTAAGTCTACCAGAAAAATTCCTCACACACTGTGGTTGTTGCTGTGTACAGAGTTCTCCTGGTTCTGCTTCTTTAACTCAGCATCAGTTCATGTAAGTCTTTCCAGTCCTCTCTGAAGTCTTCCTGTTCATCATTTCTTATAGCACAGTGGTATTCCATTACATTCATGTACCACAATTTATTCAGCCATTCCCCAATCGATGGGCATCCCCTTGATTTCCAGTTTTTGGCCACCACAAAGAAAACTGCTATAAATATTTTTGTCCATGTGAAACCCTTTCCCATTTTTATGATGTCTTAGGGATACAGTCCTAGAAGTGGTATTGCTGAGTCAAAGGGTATGCATATTTTTGTAACCCTTAGGGCATAGTTCCAAATTACTCTCCAGAATGGTTGGATCAGCTCACAGCTCCACCAACAATGAATTAGTGTTCCAACTCTCGCACATCTTCTCCAACATTTATTATCTTCCTGTTCTGTCATGTTAGCCAGTCTGTTAGGTGTGATGTGGTACCTCAGAGTTGTTTTGGTTTGCATCTCTCTAATCAATAGTCATTTAGAGCATTTTTTCATATGACTAGATAGACAATTTCTTCCTCTGAAAACTGCCTGTTCATATCCTTTGACCATTTTTCAATTGGGGAATGACTTGTATTCTTGTACATTTGATGCAGTTTTCTATTATTTTAGAAATTAAGGCCTTTCCATTTTTTTGACAACTCTAATTCTCTAATTGTTAAAAAAATTTTCCTTCTGTGAAACCTAAATTGGTCTCTTCGCAATTGCTACTCATAGCTCCTGGTCCTATTCTCTGGGACCATCACAATGTGTGACTGCCCTTTAAGTACTTGATGATAACTATTATATATCCTTTTGAATCTTCTTTTCTCTAGGCTAACATGCCTAGTTTCTTCAGTTAGTCTTCATGTTATGGACTCAAGGCCCTGCCCCCTTCTGGTTGCCTTCCTGTCAATGCCCTCCAGTTTTATCAGTATCCTTCCAAAAGCTGGTGCCCAGATCTAAACACAGTACTCTGACTGAGGTCTGATGAGGGCACAATTCAGTGTGACTGTCACTTCTCTATTCCTAGAATCTGTACCTCTCTTGATGTAGTGTAGGATTGTATTAGTTTTTTTGACTACTCCATCACATTGTTGACTTATATTGAGCTTGCAGTCCACTAAAACCCTCATTCAGTCTTCACACATTTTTCAGCTGTATCTGCCAAATGGTCTAGGCCACAGGAAGCAGCTACTTTGACATGTTGTTGCGGTTTTTCTCTTGCTATGGCCTGGAAACTTTTAAATACAGAATACTAAGGTAATGATTGCCTTTTCTATAGATGAAGAACTAGGCATGGCAGTGAGTTACATTAAAGGAGTCTTGAATATTTAAATCAAAGAGAAGAGGAAATGTAAACAGGGTTATTACCCTTCCTGTATCTATCTATGAAGTCACCCTGAACATGGTGCACTCTAAAATGATTTGTGGTGGCTATAAAGGACTGATGGTGGAAAGCCACTTCAAGTGCACAGTCTATGAGCACCTGTGAGGGCAAAGGCCTTCACAAAAAGTACAAAATAATTCTGTCGGAATTCCTTATCCTCTATATAGGTTTCCCATTGCTCTTGGCTTCAATAGATGAGACCTGTGGTTTTTTCTCATCTTTAGGTGGGTGCCGTATTGGAGCTTACTGCTACTCACCTCATGAAATCTGACTGCTGTACAGGCACAAACTAGTGAGACTTCCCCAAACCAGTAGCACTAGTTCACAGGATCCCATTGTTACCTTGGTAAACAACGTAGGTGAAAGTATGGCTACTCTTTCACAGTCCACTGGGTATTGAAGTTACAATGATGAGGAGCATGGTAAAAAGAGAAGTAGAGTGAGCTTGTCATTCTCTCAGCCATGCTGCATCGGGGAAAAGAGTAACTCTAGATATTAGCCCTGAAATGGAGGTCCCCTCTCTCTGAGCAAGTGCAGAAGATAGTCATGGAGTCCTCCCTGTAGCTGGAGGACAGACCACTTTCTTACAAATTGTCTGGTAACTCTCTTTGAGATTTCCATATGACAGAAGAATTGGACCCTCTCTCCAGGGAATTTTATTCCCTACAGATGCCATTTAGGTGGTTGAAACTCCATGGACCCTTCTCATCAGGGTTTGGGGTTAAGGAAGCTGTTTTATTCCCACATCTTTTACGAGAAACAGATCCCCACTTGATTGAATCTTTCCCTCAGATGTTGTCTATGAGCTTCTCTCATGAGAATGTCTAACTGTACTCCAAGGCTCATGCATAACAGACAACAGTTTTCATGTTACCTCTCCCACACTTTCTGTTTTACAACTGCACTGACCTAGATAGTCTCAACTCCTCTGGAAGTTGAGCTTGTCTCTATAAAGTTTCTTATTTCTGTATTCAATCATATATGAAGCCATGTGAGTTCACATTTTGCTTGAACCATTACCAGAGTAATGACCTTACCCCTTTAAGGGGTGGTAATGTCAGTTTTTAATCCTGTGGTTTCTCTCTTGCTTTCCATGATCTTCAGATATCACTGTCAGTAATCCAGCAGTCACATCTGTATCCCCTCTGTCCTCTCCTCTTTCTTGTCTCTTCTCTCACATTTCACATCTTTTGCTCATACAGATTTTAAGCTTGTTTTACCCAACTGCAGTTATCTCAGTTTTCACTATTACCCCCACAATGTTTAGCAACCTGAGAGGAGTAACAGAGAAACCTCATGTAAATACTGCCCCGGATGAAGCTATTAGGTGGGGAGTGCCAGGAAGGTTAGTAGAGTGAGGTATAGTTTAGAGATTAGGCAGTGATGAGCAAATCATGTAAGTGGCAGCCCATAGAGTTTAGGGATAGTGTGCAAGTGTATAAAGCCAGAGTAAAGGAGATGTCTTAGGAAGAGAGTAAGAAGGTATGAAGGTGCAAGATATTCTGATGATATTAAAGAGGAAAGAAGGAAACAAACATTTAAGTTGTGTGCCAGACAGTGTGCAGGATGGTAGGCATACAAATCCAAGCAGAAAGATAGTCTCTGCTCACAAGGAGCTATTTATATTCTAGGGAGAGGGGAAAACAAACACACAAACACATGAGAGAGAGTTGAAAAGCTGAGGAAAAGGAAAGTGCATGTTGTAAGGTCATGGATTTGAAGTGCAGAAAGTCAGAAACAGAGATGGGGACAGTGAAGGAAGACCCCAAAATGAAGGCATCAGAGGAGCTCCCCAGTAAGAGAAGGGGAGCCGTCCTTGTGGAAGGATCTTCTAGGGGAGCAGGCCTCAGGCTGGGAGAGAAGTTCTAGGATGAGCCAGCTAAAGAGGAGGACTGAGGGGGGAATGAAGAACAATTTTACTCTGAGAGAACAGAAGAGGTTTGAAAGTTACCAGAAATTGGTGTTTTGAGATCTGCCTCTCCATTACTTCTACTTCTTATTCTTCTTTCTACCTTTTGGATATAAAGTATGACTTAAGGGAGAAAGAGGTTTTTAGAACTGATAGTTAAGGAATTGTGTCCTAACTGAAGGAGATTTTTTTGAAGAGTCATCAAGGTGAATATTGAAACATTTTTGGGACAGGGAAATGAGATAAAGACAGCCAGGTGCCAAACTCACTGAGAAAATTGTGAAAGTAACCTGTTGTAATCGTTCAGCCTCTCCATATTGAAGGAGTTTTACAGTCCAGAAGCTATTACTTTTATTGATATGGGTAACTGAATGGAATCCTGTAGACTCTTTCACCTAGGCTGCTTCTGCTGTATTAACATGAATAAAAGTCAAAGAAAAGATGGTATCACTGACCTGTTTGTTTCTCACATGAACTTCTGTGAAACTGCACTTTCCCTTATCTGGTACTTACAAAGTTCTTTAAAAAAATCTAAGTGCAGAAATTAATATTTATCCCTGTAATCATCTCTCATTTTAGATTCCATCTCTTACTACTACCTATTAGAAATTTTTTGGATACTGTGTTTTTCTTTTAGTACATTAGCTATCCTTACTAGGTTTGTATCCACAAATATGATCAAAAG
Source organism: Notamacropus eugenii (assembly GCF_028372415.1). NCBI lineage: Eukaryota > Metazoa > Chordata > Mammalia > Diprotodontia > Macropodidae > Notamacropus > Notamacropus eugenii. Next base: position 162,266,507 of record NC_092876.1, read on the forward strand.
AAACATTTCAGTTTGTTGATAAAAAAACATCTAATGGAACAGAACTGAGGATAGAGCCATATGGCATGCCAGTAGAAACTTTCCAGGTTGACATTAATCTGTACTCCTTGATTTAGATTCTTTGAGTCTGTCTGTGTATTCAGCCAGTTCTTTATTTCCATCATATATCTCCTTTCTCCCCTTTCTTCCTTGTCTACAAGCATATTGTGAGACTCTGTCAGATGCTTTGTTGATACAGAGAAAAATATGTGTATAGCATTTCCCTGACGTAGTAGTCTAGCGTGAGTGGCCCACCAAAGAATTCCTCTACATTTTTTTCTACATTTCCTCTACATTTTTTGTGGGCCACCCAAAATCCTTGGGTGTGCCACAAATGGCCCTTGGACTGTAAGCAGCTTGTGGGCTGCAGGTTGTGCAGGCTTGTGTGTAAAGAGAGCTGTCCTGGGTTGTAGTCTTGATCCTGTACATACTGCTAAGTTACTGAATCTCTCATTTGTCTCTAGGTTGAAGAGAAGATGCTGACCTGCATTGGAAGAGGGAGTTTTCTCATCTAGAGAGTTCCCAGTGTCATTGAAATCAAAGTCTCTATCCATATTAATGTACTAATCCTACCAAGAGAGGAAATTAGGCTAGTCTGGCATGATTTGTTCTTTGTGAGCCCATGCTACCTCCTATTGTTCACAGCTTTCATTTCTAAACAAGTTTTGTTTTTATTTTTGGTAACTATTTCCCTCTTTGAAGAAGACATCAAATTCAGTTCAGTTCAACAAGTAGGTATTAAGGACCTGCTATAAGCAAGGCCTTGTGCTAGGTGCCAGGAATATAAAGATAGGAAATTGTCCTTGCCCTCAAGAAGCTTATATTCAGTTGGGAATTCACATTAGTTTACATTAATAAGGAATTGCTTCCAATACTGACAGTGTTATATAGAACTAAAAGCACCATAAAGAGTCCATCTCATTTGGAAAATGTTACTCTACTCCTCTTCAGAGATTCCTTGAGGGCATATCTTATGACTACAAAAGTAAATTGGTGTAAATGACAATTGAAGAAAATGTAAGATACCTGCTATTAAAAAACATGTCAAGGAGAAATTTTTTAAAAGTCATTGATCTCTTTGAAAACTATGATTTTCAAAAAAGCCTATATATAATATACTTTAAAAATATATGCTATATTTCAGGAAATTTTCTACATATAGAAGTAATATTTCTACCATACAATACTATAATTATACTATTTTTAAAAGAATACTAAATGAAAACTACCCAGATCTATTAGAACCAGAAGGAAAAGTGAAGATAAAAAATTCACTGGTTATTTCCTATGGGGGATGTTGGGGAATGAGGAGAAGAAAAATTTCAGGAATATCATAATGTTATGGCCAAAATTGTGAACTTCCATGTCAAAGAAAGATACTATAAGCAAACAGAAAGAAGCAGTCCATTTATTAGGTGATCATAGTCAACATGTCATATAAGACCCTAGCAACTTCTGTTGTAAATGAGAAGAGTCTTAACCTAAACCATCAGGGTCTTAACTAGAATGGAGGTCTTGTGTATGGAGAGTAAAGGATGACTGTAAGTGATCTTGTGTAAAGATCAGTGATTAGCCTTGGCAGCTGATTGGGTACGCTGAAGTGATGGAGAGGAAAGAATTAAGAGGTTACAAACCTGGGCATTTGGAAGAATAGTGGTACCTTCAAAAGGAATTGGAAGCTTGAAAGGCACAGATTTAGGAGGGAAGTTACTGAGAATTAGAGATACCTCCAGGACATCCAGGTTGAGAGGTCTGGGAGGCAGATGGTTGGTCATATAAGACTGAAGCTTAGAAAAGACGTTAGGGATAGATAGATAGATTTTCTGAATTATTTGCATAGAAATAATTGGTCCTGTGGAAGCTGATAAGATCATCCAGAAAGAAAAGTTGGGGAAAGAGGAGAGCTTAGGAGAGAGCCTTATGGTTTAGCTACAGATTGTGGGGTGAGATATGGATAGTAATAGATAATCCAGCAAAGTATACTGAGAAGGAACAGGTGAAATGGTAGGAGTGATACTTGGAGAGAATAGTGTCACTGAAACTGGAGAGAGAAAGGGCAGGGCCAAGATGGCTGAGTGGTAGGAAATAGTATAGGTCCCATCTCCAAACTCCTCTGAACAACTCTAGGAAATGCACCAAACCAAATCTCGATGGAAAGATTCAGAAAAAGTCACAGTGAGTCATTTGTCCAGCCCAGTGTGGCATTAGGAAAACAGAAAAGGAGGTTTGCAGATACTGGGGACAGAGGCAGGCCAGGAGCACACACTGTGTGGCAAGCACTCTAGCACTCAAGGAGAGAGGATGGGCAACAGGGGAAGGGGAAGTCCTAGACCCAGATTAGGCAAGCAGCAAACCCATACTAGGGCACTGTGACAAGGACAGAGACAAACTGTCAACTTTGTCACCTCTCCAGTTCTGAATCACATCCAGGGCAAATTGGAAAGGGGACCTGCACACAATGGTGGGTTTCTATATAGGGAGACTGTGTGTGGTGTACCAAGAAAGGAGGAAATTCAGAAGCTAGCAGCAGTAGTGGTATAACTCAGACCCCCTTCCAACATCTAGCCTAGACTACAGAGGAATAAGCAGGACAGGAATCCCATACTGAAGGGGAGCTTACAAATCTGCCACTTTGAACCAACAGAGCTTTCCAGTTGGCAGATAGGCATGGAATCCAGCAGCAGCATACTCTTGCATGGACCCAAACCCAGCTCATGAACTTACAGAGTTCAGACCATGGCGGGCAGCAAACAGATTTTGCCATGGATCAGACTATTTTGAAAGCACTGAGAGCTTGCAGGTTCTCATCCTGTACCTGAGATCTTGAAAAACCACAATACTCAATATCTCAAGAGAGTTGCAGTAGGACCAATTTAAACCTTCCTCCTGAAATGTGACAGAGCTCAGCCCTAAGAGTCTGACGTCAGGAAGTAGGCTGGAACAATGAGCAAAGAAAAAAAAGCCCACTATAATGAGCCATAATGGTGGCAGGAGTGCTCAAGATACACAGAAGAAAAAAAATGACTTCAAAACATCTACAAGCAGTGTCTCAGAGAAAAACACAGCTTGGACACAAACTCAATTAGAATTCCTAGAACAGATGAAACAGGAGTTAAAAAGAGAGTTTAAAAAATATTTTAAAAAAATAAATGGAATGAGAATGCTAGGGAAAAAATTAGAAAAGAACGAGAGCAATGGAAGAAAGAATTGGAAGGAAATAAACAGTTTTGCATAAGAGGTACAAAATCTTGCCCAACCAACAAACTAAAAATTAGAGTGAACCAAATGGAAACCAGTGACTCCATGAGGGTAACAAGAAATATTGAAACAAAATAAAAAAGACTAAAAAACAGCAGAAAAAAATGTAAGGTGTCTCATAGCACAAACAACTGAACTGGAAAACAGATCAAGGAGAAAAAAATTAAGAATCACCGGACTCTGTAAACACTATGACCAAATTAAAGAGATCTTAAAAGAAAATTACCTAAATCTCTTAGAGCCAGAGAGCATAGTGGAAATAAAAAAAATTCCACTGGTCACTTCCGGAAAGAAACCCTCCCAGGCATATCATACCAAAATTCTGAGTTTCTAGTCCAAAGCAAAAAATACTATAAACAGCCAAGAAGAAAGATTTCAAGTACTAAGGAGCCACAGTCACAGTCACACATGATTTAGATTAAGAGAGGAACTGGTCCTAAGCAAAATTAATTAAAGATGTCTAAAAATATTTATAGTTCTTTTTGAGGTGGCAGAGAATGGGAATCTGAGGGAGTCCTCATAAACTGAGAAATAGTTGAACAAGTTATGGTATATAAATGTGATAGAATACTATTATGCTGAACTCTTATCAGCATAATGACCAACCAGGATTCCAGGGAACTGAGGAAACCTGCTACCTTATCCTCCTGAAAGTGAAGTGAAGGACTTAAATACAGAATGAAAAAAATTTTTTTTGATGTGACTAAGATGGAAATTTGTTTCGATTGACTACAAATGTTTATCGCAGATTTCATTTTTCTTGTGGTGTGGTGGAGTGGAGAGGCAAGGGTTAGAAGATAATCTTGGCTGATGAAAACAATAAAAATATTTTTTAAAATTTAAAAAAAACTGACAGAGGAGAGAACCCAAGAGAAAGGCGATGATCACCATTGTTAAAAACTGCAGCTGGTTCAGGAAGGAGGAAGGTTGAAGGAAGTCCTTTGGATATTTCATTTAAGAGATGGATAAGAGAGTAAGAGAAATAGAAGAAGTGGGAAGAGCAAAGGCAAGGAGAGAGGACAAGGGATGTCAGGAACTGGTCCTGACCTCATTTCATCCTTAGAACAGTTCTGGGAGGTAGGCGCTGTTACTGTCGTCTTCATTTTACTTTATTTTTTTAATTTATTTTTTAAAATTAATTTATTTAACTTTTAACATTCATTTTCACAAAATTTTGGGTTCCAAATCCCCATTTGTCCCCTCCCTCCACCCCAAAACACGGAGCATTCTAATTGCCACTATCACCAATCTGCCCTCTCTTCTATCATTCCTTCCTTCCCTTGTCCCCATCTTCTCTTTTGTCCTGTAGGGCCAGATAACTTTCTATACCCCTTTACCTGTATTTCTTATTTCCTAGTAGCAAGAACAGTACTCAACAGTTGTTCCTAAAACTTTGAGTTCCAACTTCTTTTCCTCCCTCCCTCCCCACCCCCTCCTTTTGGAAGGCAAGCAATTCAATATAGGCCATATCTGTGTAGTTTTGCAAATGACTTCCATAATAGTCGTGTTGTGTAAGACTAACTATATTTCCCTCCAACCTATCCTGCCCCCCATTGCTTCTATTCTCTCTTTTGATCCTGTCCCTCCCCTAGTGTTGACTTCAAATTGCTCCCTCCTCCCATTGCCCCCCCCACCCTGCTTAGTCCCTTCTCCCCCACTTTCCTGTATTGTAAGATAGGTTTTCATACCAAAATGAGTGTGCATTTTATTCCTTCCTTTAGTGGAATGTGATGAGAGTAAACTTCATGTTTTTCTCTCACCTCCCTTCTTTTTCCCTCCACTAAAAAGTCTTTTGCTTGCCTCTTTTATGAGAGATAATTTGCCCCATTCCATTTCTCCCTTTCTCCTGCCAATATGTTTCTCTCTCACCGCTTAATTTCATTTTTTTAAGATACGATCCCATCCTATTCAATTCACTCTGTGCTCTCTGTCTCTCTGTGTGTGTGCGTCTGTGTGTGTGTAATCCCACCCACTACCCAGATACTGAAGAGTTTTAAGAGTTACAAATATTGTCTTTCCATGTAGGAATGTAAACAGTTCAACTTTAGTAAGTCCCTTATGACTTCTCTTTGCTGTTTACCTTTTCATGCTTCTCTTCATTCTTGTGTTTGAAAGTCAAATTTTCTTTTCAGCTCTGGTCTTTTCATCAAGAATGCTTGAAAGTCCCCAATTTCATTGAAAGACCATTTTTTCCCCCTGAAGTATTATACTCAGTTTTGCTGGGTAGTTGATTCTTGGTTTTAGTCCTAGTTCCTTTGACTTCTGGAATACCCTATTCCACGCCCTTCTATCCCTTAATGTAGAAGCTGCTAGATCTTATGTTATCCTGATTGTATTCCCCAATGCTTGAATTGTTTCTTTCTAGCTGCTTGCAATATTTTCTCCTTGACCAGGGAACTCTGGAATTTGGCCACAATGTTCCTAGGGTTTCTCTTTTTGGATCTCTTTCAGGCGGTGATCGGTGGATTCCTTGAATACTTATTTTGCCCTCTGGTTCTAGAATCTCAGGGCAGTTTTCCTTGATAATTTCATGAAAGATGATGTCTAGGCTCTTTTTTTGATCATGGCTTTCAGGTAGTCCCATAATTTTTAAATTGTCTCTCCTGGATCTATTTTCCAGATGAGTTGTTTTTCCAATGAGATATTTCACATTCTCTTCCATTTTTTCATTCTTTTGGTTTTGTTTTGTGATTTCTTGGTTTCTCATAAAGTCATTAGCCTCCATCTGTTCCATTCTAATTTTGAAAGAACTATTTTCTTTAGTGAGCTTTTGAACCTCCTTTTCCATTTGGTTAATTCTGCTTTTTAAAGCATTCTTCTCCTCATTGGCTTTTTGAACCTCTTTTGCCAATTGAGTTAGCCTATTTTTCAAGGTGTTATTTTCTTTAGCATTTTTTTGGGTCTCCTTTAGCAAGGTGTTGACCTGCTTTTCATGCTTTTCTTTCATCTCTCTCATTTCTCTTCCCAGTTTTTCCTCCCCCTCTCTTACTTGATTTTCAAAATCCTTTTTGAGCTCTTCCATGGCCTGAGCCCATGGTATATTTATTTTGGATGTATGGGATACAGAACCCTTGACTTCTGTGTCTTTCCCTGATGGTAAGCATTGGTCTTCCTCATCCAAAAGGAAGGGAGGAATTATCTGTTCACCAAGAAAGTAACCTTCTATAGTCTTATTTTTTTTCCCTTTTCTGGGCATTTTCCCAGCCAGTGACTTGACTTCTGAGTTTTCTTTCCACACCCACCACACCTCCAGATCTGCCCAACCAGCACTTGGGGGCTGAGATTCAAATGCTGCTTCCCAGCCTCAGGGCTTTGGGCGGGGGCAGAGCTGCTATTCAGTATGAGATTAAGTTCAGGTGCTCAGGTGGGGGCAGGGCCGCCACACGGGGCTCAGTTCCCTCAGGGGTTTATTTGGAGACCTTCAACTGTGGTTCTGGGCTCCTGCCTGCTTGGGGAGCCCCTCTCCGCCACCGCCCCCACTGCTGCCTCCCAAGGGGGCCTGAGTTATGGGGATACCCCACTCCCCTCTCAACCACCCAAAGAGACCCTCTCACCGACCCTTGTCACCTGTGGGTGGAGGGACCTGCGTGGCTGCTGGAGATTCTGTCCCTGAAGCCTGCTTGAATCTGTTCCTCTCGGTGCCAAGCGGCCAAGGTGGGGTGCGACGGACCTTTCGCGTCAGGTTTTCAGGTCTCTCTGGAACAGAAATCTCCTCAGCTCTATTGTTCTGTGGCTTCTGCTGCTCCAGAATTTGTTGGGAGTTCTTCTTTACAGATATTTTATGGGCTGTGGGTTCAGAGCTAGCATATGTGTCTTTCTGTTCTGCCATCTTGTGTCGTCTTCATTTTACATGAAACACAGGCAGAGAAGTTAAGTGAGCGACAGTCACTCAGTAACTTCCCAAAGGTGTATTTAAACTCAGTTTTTCCAGACTCCAGGCCCAGCCATCTATCCTTTGTGTTACCCAGGTAGAGGGAAATTAGGTGACAAGATGGCTTAGAGGATGACAGGGTCAAGGGAAGTTGTTTTTTTAAAGGATGGAAGAATCTAGTTGATGATAGATTTGAAAGAGGGTGTGTGCATGTGTGTGTGTGCATGTGCATGTACGTGTGTGTGCATGTGTGTGCAAACTCCCAGGAGAAACAGAAAGCAATGGAATCAGAATAGAAGAAGGATTGGCCTTGGCGAGGAGGACCTCACTTCTTTTTTAGAGGCCAGAGAAGAGAAAGCAGAATGGGGCTGGTGTAGACTGATTTGGAGATAGGCAGTTGAGAAGAAGTCGAATAGCAGAACTGAAGGCCTCTTGAATTGAATTGCAGGAGTGAGTCACTTTTGCATGTGTGTATACATATGATTGAAGGAGTGAAGGAGAAAATAACATATTTTCATGCCCAGGAGGAAGCCAGCAAGTCTTATGCAAATGACAGCATTTTTGTGGCTGCGTTTGAACTGAGGAGTAATGAAGAATAAAGATTGTCTGGAGGACTGGGCATTTGGTAAGGGAACTGAAACAGGACCTTTGAAAGATAGATTAGCTATTCAAATGAGTTAAGTGTGTGGGAGATGGAAAAGGAAAGGAATCAAAATATAATGGGATAAAACTAAGAAAAAAAATTGGGCTTAACATTACCAAAGAAATTAAGATTTTCTAGCAGCAGGTTTCCCAAGGGCAGTGGAAATATCATCTCTGAAGACTAAATCATTCTAAATTAGACCAGGTAAAGCATGGAAGAGGGTATATAATGTAGCACTTTTAGGACAATGATGCCTTTTGAATTGTTTGGTCACTTTCATATCTCATTTGGTTTTCTGTGATGTTTTGCATAATACGTTATGGTTTTGAACTAGATCATTTCCCTTTAGATGTACCTAATCATGGCTGTGTTGTATTAAAAGAGACTGAGCACAAAACATATTATTGCTGGTAGCAGGGAACTCTCAATTGTCTTTTCCGTGTGCGTGAAAAGGTTGATTGTAAATCTTTTGGTCACTTAGTTTTATAAGAATGTAGTAACTTGCTATAATATTTTTCTGATGTGATTCTGATTGTGATTTAAACGACATTATTTCATAGCTGTTATTTCTGGTCAAGTAGAGTTTAATTTAAAGTGTTAAATTTTTAAAAATATGTATTTTGCATCTTTACTTTTAGATTTGTTCTAATTAGTCAGACTTGAGTAGATTTATTTCCAAATTGTTCTGGCAGTTTGCCTTTTTTTTTTCTTGATCTTTCTCTTGATTTGAAAAGCAGCTTTAAAAATTAAAATTAGAAGGAGCATTAATGAACATAAAACTTTTTGTAATATTAGAATGAGGTGAAGTGGGATTTCAGAAAGGTACATTAACCTGTCTTTTTTATACTTTCTTGATTTCTTCCTTTCCTTCCAGTGGCTAGTGATCATACCAGTTTGGCTGGAACAGAAGGTTTATGTAGTGGAATAGTTGGAAATGAGTATAGAAAGGTAGGTGGGGGCCAGATCATAGAATGCCTTGAATTCCAGGCTGAGGAGTCTGGCTTGGCTTATTCAGTAAGTAATGGGGAGTAGAATGACACAAAATGGTGCTTTAATAAGATTAATTTGGTGCTAGTGCACCAGGCTGGATTGGAGAAAGGAAAGACTAGAGCTGGGGGTTCCAATTAGGCTGTTGCATTAGTCCAGGCAAGAGGTAATATAAGCATGAACTAGAGCTGAAGCAGTGGGAATGGAAAGGAAAAAACATTGTAAAGGAAGAATTGATAGAACATGACAACTGATTGTTCATAAGGCAGAGGGAGGAATAAATATTAACACAGAGGTTTGGAGCCTGGAAGAATAATGGTACTGTTGACAGAAACCTAGACTTCCAAAAGAAGAAATGGCAAGTTTGAAGTATGTTGGGTTTGCTAGTGGGACATCTAGAAATACAGGACTGAAGACTGAGAAACAGCTCGAGTTTGGAGATGTAAATTTGAAAATCATTTGCATAAAAGGGACAATTGAAGGTAATAGGAATAAATAAAATGTAAGGAAGAGTGTAGAGGGAAAAGAAGAGTGCTAAAGCTAGAACTTGGAGGATCACTGTATTTAGGGGGTGGAAGGAGGAGTAGGAGCCATAGAAGAAGACCAAGAAGAGGAGAGAGAGGAGAGTTTTAAGAAGGAGGTCAAGAGTGTTAAATATTTCAGAGACCTTTCAGAGAAGGAAGAAGCCTGAACCCTTCACACTTTCTCACCTGGTCATCTTGATGATAAACAACTTTGTCTTCTCAAAATTGCTATTCACTTATGCTAATGTTAAGTTGCCTATGTTAACTAATGATTTCCTGTGATATTTTTCTTTCTAGGCTAAGGGCGGTGGTTATGAGAGTGAGGATGCCTATCAGAATGCAGAATTAGTTTTTCTAGATATCCACAATATTCATGTCATGAGAGAATCATTAAGAAAACTAAAAGAGATTGTGTACCCAAACATTGAGGAAACTCATTGGCTGTCTAACTTGGAATCTACTCATTGGCTAGAACATATTAAGGTAGGTTGTGTTTTTATGCCTCTGGGCATAAAATGTACCAGATATATTTACCCTTTTGTCTATCTTCTCATAAAATTGATCCCAAATTTATTTATTGTGATTCTGAAAATAGACAGCTAGGTGGCACAGTAGAAAGACCCAAGCTGGAATCCATTTTCAGATATTCACTAGCTGTATTACTGTGGGGAAGTCACTTGACCTTTCCCAGTCTTAGTTTTCTTATCTGTAAAATGAGGATAATAGTACCTAATTCGCAATATTGTTGTGAAGATCAAATGAGGTAACACATATAATGTGCTTTGCAAATCTTAAAGTATTAAATAAATGCTATTATTGTTATTATTATTTTTATACTAAAGGACAAAGACAGTTTTTCTTTGAAAGTCCAATTTTAATTTCTGATGTTTAGGTGAAGTAGATTCATTCCTTTTACCTGTTTATGCTGTCCCCTCCTGAAATGCCTTTCACTCCTCTGTCTCTCCATATCTTATTCTTTTTTTCTCAAGACCTTGCTCAAGTACCCACCACCACAGTACTGTCTCCTATTTTCCCATTTCATATTGCTCACTGTTTGTTTAAATACTAAAGACCTTATTATTTATAGTTTCTTTTTTGGCACTTATATACTGCCTTATATTCATCTCTCTTTCATGTATGTCTTGGTAGTTATATCTTACATATCATTAGGAGCTCCCTTAGTATCTAGCAGAGTGCTATAAAGATGTCAGAAACAGTAATAAAACATTTAGTAAATGAATTGAAGATGAAACTCAGAGAATGAAATTTGAATATTGAATGCTTTAAATGCAACTTAAGTCATGGGTCCAGTATGGTCCAGTAGAAGGAGTATTGGTTCTGGAGTCAGAGGGATGTAGGTTGAAATATTGCCACTGAGGCTGCCTGTGTGACGTGGAGCAAGTCAGCAAATCGGGATCCTGTTTCCTCTCCTGCAAAATGAAAAACTAGAATAATGGCCTTTGCAGTCTTCCAGTAAAATTATGATCTTATGATCCCATAAGTATGAGTTAACACAAAGTAGTTATGTTAACTAACTGAACTCCCTTTAGCTGACCCGGGTACAAGTGTCCAATAATCATGTCTCCAAACAACCTAGACTACTTCAACTCATCTATTAATACTAAGAATGAGAATCTCAAAATCTCAGAGTTGGAAGGGCCATCTAGCTCAAATACTACTAGAACAAGAATCCTTTCTACTCCATACCTGACAAGTGGTCATCCAATATTCATTTGAATACCTCTGGGCTGGGAGAATCCACTTCCTCCTGAGGTAGTCTATTCCATTTTTATATGACTCTCTAAATTAGAAATTTTTCCTGCACAAATTTATCACTTTGCAACCTTTTCCCATCACTCCTAATCTGCTTTCTAGTACCACGCAATAAAAATTAAATCCCTACAACACATGCAAGCTTTGTAGCTTCCAGGAAGAGGCTATCATGGTCTCTCTAAGTTTTCTTTTCCAGGCTAAATGCTTTTCTCTCCTTCAGATCAGAGAGATGCCATTCAGGTATCACTTGCTGGTCTCCTGGGCTAGTCTTTTTCTATTTGGCAGAGGATCAGAAAGATGCCATTCAATCTCCTGCAGATCTCTTGACCTGTCCTCTTTCCTATTTCAGGGTACCCTTCCTGCCTGCAGGGGATAAGAGAGAAATGCCATTCCATCAGCCCCTCTCACTGGTCCTGTTTCCTGACCAACTAACACCCTGAGAGGACAACATTGTGAGGCTGAACTCTTAGTGATATTAATAACTTTCCTCAACTCATTTGGCAATGACTAACAAACTTGCACCTGGTCATCTCCATCCCAGTGATACCGACCATCATTAAACTCTATTCTCCATCTTCCCTTTTTCTCTCTCTCCCCCTCCCCCCCATGCCACTCACCCAGTATCACACTCCTAAACTACCCACCCTTTCCATTGTGTTATCTGAAATATATGTTCCATAGGTAGAAACTTGCTTTCATAATAAATCATTGTCTTTCCCACTCCTTTCATGTTCTGGCTCAGAGAGTTCTGGCTCCCTCCTGATGACACAGCCTCCTTGGTCACTCTTTCCAGCACTGGCTACCTTTTCATTCTGCCGTCCTCTTCTCTCCAATCCCTTGACCCATCTTATCACCAACATTACCCTACTAAGCCTCAGCTCTAGATCATTTCTGTCTTTGCTCCTTTTCACATATTTCCTAATGAAATTGAAGAAAATCATAAGGCTAAAGACTAGAGTCATTAAAAATTTGTTAAGTAATTTCAACTGGACCCTCACCACAGCAAGGCAATTCTTTTATATCTCCCTAATTGACTAGCCCACTCACATTTTCATTCCTCATCAAATTTCCTATGGTTTCTCCTCCTACCACTCTCAGCTGGGAATCTTGCCTCATATTTCACTGAAAAAAATTGAGGCCATTCACCAATAGCTTCCTCTTTTCCCTTCTTCAATTCACATCTCCCAGATGTTTTCTGCCACTATCTCAGCTGTCACCCCATCTAACGTAATGAGGTAATCCTTCTCCTTGCCTTGGCAAACTCCTCTACATGCATAAGCAATTCCATTCCATCCCGCATTCTTCAGTTTTCAGCAGATTATCCTCTGTATCCTAATTCCCTTTCTCACTTATCTCCAATCTGTCCTTTTCTGCTGGCCACTTCCCTACTGCCTACAAACATGCCCATGTCTCCCCTATCCTCAGAAAACCTGTATTTGATCCATCAGTCCCCACTATTTATTGCTGTATGTCTTTCTGTCTTTTGTGGCTAAACTCCTTGAGAAGGCCATCTACAATAGGTGCTTCAACTTCTTTGACTCAGTCTCTTTACTCTCTGCTGTCTGCCTTCCAACCTCATCTTTCAACTGAAACTACTCTCTCTAGAGTTACTAATGATCTCAATTGCTAAATCTAATGGCATTTTCTCAGTCCTTACTCTTCTTGACCTTTCTGCAGTCTTTGACACTGTTGATCACCCTCTTCTCCTTGATATTCCCTTCTAAGTTTTTATGGCACTGTTCTGTCCTGGTTCTGTTCATTCCTTTCCAGTCTCCATTGATGGATCATCATCTAGATTATACCTGCTAACCTTGGGTATCCCACAAGGTTCTGTCTTGGGTCCTCTTTATAGTATTTAATTTGAAGATCTCTTTAGATCCCATAGATTCAATTATCTCTATGCTGATATTTCTCAGATCTATTTATTCAGGACTAACTTCTGTTGACCTCCAGTTTCACATCTTCAGATGCCTATTGGACATCTCGAACTGGATGTCCCATAGATTTTTTTTTTAATTATTTTTAGTTTTCAACATTCATTTCCACAAGATTTTGAGTTCCAAATTTTCCCCCCCTTCTCTTCCCTTCCCCCACCCCAAGACACCATGTGTTCTGATTACTCATTTGCCCAATCTGCCCTCTCTTCTATCACACCCCTCCCTTCCCTTATCCCCATCTTCTCTCTTTTCTTGTAGGGCAAGATATATTTCTATACCACATTACCTGTATTTCTTATTTCCCAGTTGCATGCAAAAATAATTCTCAACATTCATTCCTAAAACTTTGAGTTCCAGCTTCTCTCCCTTCCTCCCTTCCCACCCATCCCCACTGAGAAGGCAACCAATTCAATATAGGCTATACATGTGTAGTTATGCAAAAAACTTCCATAATAGTCATGTTATGAAGGACTAACTATATTTCCCTCCCTCTTATCCTGTCCCTCATTTATTCTATTCTCTTTTGTCCTTGTCCCTCCCCAAAAGTGTTTACTTCTAATTACTCCCCCCTCCCATTTGCCCTCCCTTCTGTCATCCCTCCCACAGCCCACTTATTCCCTTCTCCCCTGCTTTCCTGTAGTGTAAGATCGATTTTCATACCAAATTGAGTGTACATGTTATTCCCTCCTTAAGCCAAATGTGATGAGAGTAAGCTTCACTTTTTCCAAAACTCTCACCTCCTCTCTCTTCCCTTCCATTGATAAAGCTTTTTTTTTTTTGCCTCTTTTATGTGAGAGATAATTTGCCCCATTCCATTTCTCTCTTTCTCCTCTCTCCCAGACCACAGTGCAGGCCAGGAGATATATTCCTCTCTCACCCCTTAATTTTATTTTTTTAGATATCAATATATCCCTCTCTCACCCCTTAATTTTATTTTTTTAGATATCATCCCTTTCTATTCAACTCACCCTGTGCCCTCTGCCTATATGTATTTAATCCCTCCAACTACCCAAATACTGAGAAAAGTCTCAAGAGTTACAAATATTACCTTTGTAGAAACGTAAACAGTTCAACTTTAGTAAGTCTCTTATGATTTCTCTTTCCTGTTTACCTTCTCATGCTTCTCTTGATTCTTGTGTTGGAAAGCCAAATTTTCTATTCAGTTCTGGTCTTTTTATCAAGAATGCTTGAAAGTCCTCTCTTTCATTGAAGGATCATTTCTTCCCCTGAAGTATTATACTCAGTTTTGCTGGGTAGGTGATTCTTGGTTTTAATCCTAGTTCCTTTGACTTCTGGAATATCATATTCCAAGCCCTGTGATCCCTTAACGTAGAAGCTGCTAGATCTTGTGTTATCCTGATTGTATTTCCACAGTACTTGGATTGTTTCTTTCTGGCTGCCTTCAATATTTTCTCCTTGACTTGGGAACTCTGGAATCTGGCTACAATATTCCTAGGAGTTTTTCTTTTCAGATCTCTTTCAGGAGGTGATTGGTGGATGCTTTCAGTATTTATTTTACCCTCTGGTTCTAAAACATCAGACAGTTTTCCTTGATAATTTCATGAAAGATGATGTCTAGGCTCTTTTTTCATTATGTCTTTCACGTAGCCCCATAATTTTTAAGTTGTCTCTCCTAGATCTGTTTTCCAGGTCAGTTGTTTTTCCAATGAGATATTTCACATTGTCTTTAATTTTTTCATTCTTTTGGTTTCTCATAAAGTCATTAACTTCTATCTGCTCCATTCTAATTTTTAAAGAACTATTTTCTTCAGTGAGCTTTTGGACTTCCTTTTCCATCTGGCCAGTTCTGCTTTTTAGGGCTTTCTTCTCTTTATTGGCTCTTTGGACCTCCTTTGCTGTTTGGGTTAGTCTATTTTTAAAGGTGTTATTTTCTTCAGCATTTTTGGGTGTCTCCTTCAGCAAACTATTGACTCACTTTTCATGACTTTCTTGCATCACTCTCATTTCTCTTCTCAATTTTTCCTCCACCTCTCTTACTTGATTTTCAAAATTTCTTTTGAGTTCTTCCGTGGCCTGAGACTATTGCAAATCTATTTTGGAGGTTTGGATGAAGAAGCGTTGACTTTGATGTCTTCCTCTAATGGTATGCTTTGTTCTTCCTCATCCAAAACGATGGAGAAAAATACCTGTTCAACAGGAAAGTAACCTTCTGTAATTTTATTTTTTTCCCCTTTTTTAGGCATTTTCTCAGCCAGTTACTTGATTTTTGAGTCCTTTGTCCAGTGGAGAGTATACTCTAGGGACTTGTAAGTTCTCAGTTCCTCCAAGGTGGCCCAATTAAGGGAGAGGAGTTTACTCCTCTCCTGGCCTACATTGTGGTCTGGGAGCAACCACAAGTTTTTCTGCCCAGGATCTGCGAGTAGGGTTCCCTCTCCACAATCACCTCTAGCTCCACCATGCCAGTATTCCTCCTCATCCCAGGGCCACCACCCAGGGCTCAGACTCAGATCAGCCTCTTGATTCCCCCCGAGTCTTTAGGCTGAGGGCTCCAAAAATGGACACTGCGGCTGTCTAGGGCCAGGGCTAGGGCAGGACCCTGCTACTTTCTTACCCAGGTGAAAGAGCTTTCTCACTGACCTTTGAAACTGTCTCTGCCATTTGCGAGTTGAGGAATCTGGGAACTGCAGCTGCTGCTGGGATTCTGAGCCCTGAAGCCTGCTTCAGTCCTGTCCCTGCTGTGTCGTTTGGCCAAGGCTAGGCTGTGCTCTACTCTGGGCCCAGTGTAATAGAATTTTCCTATGGGCCTTCCAGGCTGTGTTGGGCTAGAAATCTCTTTCACTTTGTTGTTTTGTGTCTTCTGCTGCTCTAGAATTTTTTTAGAGACATTTTTGCAAGTATTTTATGGGCTTTGGGGGGACAGCTGCAGCAGGTCCATCCTTCTACTCCATCATCTTGGCTCGTGCGTGGTCCCCCTCCCCCCCATTAACTTTTGAAGCGTATGTCCCTAACTGAACTTACCTTTCTCCCCAAAATCCTCCTTCTACACTTCCCTACATCTGTTAAAGGCATCTCCATCCTTCTAGTCGCCCAAGCTTGCAACCTGGCAGTCATCCTAGACTCCTCTCTTTCATTCTGCTTATCCAGTTTGTTGCCAAATTCTGTCAATTTTATCCTATTAATATCTCCATATATCCTCTCTTCTGACATAGCTACTACCCTGGTGTAGGCCATCATCAGCTCACACCTAGACTGTTGCCATGGCTTATTGATTGGTTTCTCTGTCTCAGGTCTCTCCCCACTTCAGTTCATTCTACACCCAGCTGCCAGTGATATTTCTAAAGTGCAGATCTGGCCATGTCACATTGCTATTCAAGTTCAATTGCTCGTAATTGCCCAGAATGGAAAGAAAGAATAGCAAGATAGAAATAATTTAAAGTTTTAGTATACTGGTTGTTTCTATTGATATAGGTGCCTCTGAAGAGTTTTGAAGGTGATTAAAAATTTGCTCTTTTAAGTAGTTAATTCTTCTTCTTGGGCACAATTTATTGTTTAACAAACCTGTTCTTCAAATAATAATGTAGAGGTCCCCCGCCAACCTTTCATCCCAATTAGTAGCGTCTGAATTAATGAAATTTTACCACATTTAAAAATCAAATGTCTATGTCCAGTGCTTTCAAAAACTTTCTCATGGATTAATATTTTCAGACAGAATCCTTAGGAAATAAGGAACCAGTCTGTAAGTGATAATTTTCCCACTGTTACAAATGACAAAACTTTTATTCTCAAGAATTCTACCTCGTATATCAGGAAGAACTTCAGTTGTCTCTTTATTTACTGTATTTTTTTCTAAACTTCTTTTTTAGCTCATTCTTGCTGGGGCTCTTAGGATTGCTGACAAGGTGGAGTCAGGGAAAACCTCTGTGGTGGTGCACTGCAGTGATGGATGGGATCGAACTGCTCAGCTCACCTCCTTGGCTATGCTTATGCTAGATGGTTATTATCGAACCATCAGAGGATTTGAAATCCTCGTGGAAAAAGAATGGTTGAGCTTTGGACACAGATTTCAACTAGTGAGTAAATAAATTGTGGCCAAAATATGATCCTTCTCACTGTCTGAGGGAAAAAATGTTCTTTTTAATTTAAAATGTGTATTTTAATTGGTTAATTGTTTTAAGGGCACATATGCATTTTTTAAGAGAAAATTTTTCATTTGTTCTAGAAAGCAGTAGTGTATTTGAACTTGGTACTCTGACTTGGTTTTTTTGACAAATTATACATCTTCTGTATGAGTTTCATCTGTGCCATCAGAGGTCTGTATTAACTGTCCAATGGAAATGTTATGTCCAAAACAGACTCTTATGTTTATCTACTACTGTACATATGTGACTGCCCAAATCAAATTATGAGCATAAAACCAGGATTCATACTCATTTCTTAGGATCATTAATTTATAGCAATAGCTATTAGTCATGTTTGCTATAAGCATAAATAATACCACTATTCAAATACATTTTTTTAAATCCAAAAGGAGAAATGTTCTGTAGTTTGATTCAAAGCATTTCACCATATAAGCATTGTTCTCATAGGCCTAGAGTCTAAAATAATGTAGGCAAGGCCTAAACTAATTTTTACTATAAGTATGATTTTAACTCAGATTGGAAAATAAAACCCTCCATTCAAGTACTGTGTCCTTCACCAAAGACCTGCTTCTACCCAAGGCTCATTTTGATGGGAGCTGATTGATCTAGCTGATCACTAGAAGGTTGGCTACTAGATGATTTTTTTCAACTACTGTAATTTATGGTATCTTGACGATTGCAACCTAACACTGAGGGAGTCATGGATCTTTCAGGGTATCCAGTACTGCGCAAAATTGGTGAATGTGTGTGGAAATGAAAACAGTTTTTAGCCTATCTACAAAGTAACTCCATAAACTTTATACATTATTTCAGTGATTTCACTGGTGTCGGTCCCCTCTCCATTGATGATGTGGATTCCATTTCTTATGCCCCTTCTCATGCTGTGTGATCCCTGTCAGTGCTTTTTGGTTATGAACCTTTTCCTGCCTCTTTTAAGATCTCAGGGTTATTAGTGTAGAACTTAGTTTGTCTTCTCTGTTGTGTCCCATTCTTGCTACATAACCAGGCCACTATCTTTTCCCATCTTATGTGTTCTTGGTGATGTCTTTTGTACCACTTTCCACATTGAAGTAATTTTTGGCAATAGACTACAGACTTCTTATAAGCCCTTCATATTCCTTTCCTCTTCTTTTAAGAACTGAAGTTAAAAGATTGGGATTTTATGATAATAAGCAGTTTCTATAGATTTTTATAATAATAATCCACTAAATTGTATGTTACTGTTATAATCAGTCATTATTGACTTGACAAAATGTCAAATGCTAGCAAAATTGATAAATTTTAATACAAACTCCTGTGTGACAGTTGATAGAACTCAGAGTCAGGACCTTGGCCTAATCATTTGGTTTCCCTCTGCCACAGTTTCATTAGCTGAAAAATGATAATAGCAGTACCTAGTTACTAAGCTTGTCTTAAAGATGAAATGAAATAGTATATGTAGCAAAGTGGTTTATGAACTTTAAAGAACTATTTAAATGTTAGTTGTTGTTATTATTATTATTTGGGCCTTGGGGGCCCAACCCCATTGGGGCGCATGTTCCCAGGGCAGAGTCAGGGGCAGACACATAAATACCCTCTGCTTCAAGGGTTCAGTGTCTACGTAGGTATTTTAGCCAATATATTCAACTCTCACTAGGACTTAAAATTCTAAATTTGGGATAAGACTCTTGGTTTTAAGGTGTTATTTGAAACTAATATATTAAACACTCAATTTATGATGAATGAGGGTAAAATGTTATTTTTCTTCTCTCACACCTTGTTAGACTAATTTCCTTGCATTTTGCCTAAATTATCTTAAACTTTAGGTATTGTGATTTCAAAAACAGCAGGGTTCTATATGAGCCCATCCTTAGATAGATCTCTATCTTCTTACCTTCAGTTCAATTCCCCCCTTCCTCTGTTCCACAAATCTTAATCATTCATTTAGCCAATAAGTATATGGACTGTTTGTTTATGGCTAGCACTGGTACTAGGAACTTTGGGGGAATTTTTTTTAAAGTGTCATATAGACTTCATCCTCAGGAGTTTATAGTATAGTTAGGAAGTTAAAGATACAACTGGGGAACAATTAAGTAGTGTAAATTGTGTAGTCTTGACTATAAAGTTAAATAGGAATCCAGAAAAGAGACTCACCACAGTGAGGATGGCTTCTCTGAGGAGGGGGAGCTTGAGTTGTGTGTTGTAGGAAAGGGGTGCAAGGGAAAATATTCTAGGCAGAAGGAACTGAATGAACAAATGTATTGAAGTAACAGTCAGTATTCCGTAATATTGGTGATGATGAGGAGACTTCTTTGGCTCATGCCAAAGACATTTGTTGGAGAATATTGGGAAATTAGTTTGAATAGGAAGGGTGGATATAGATTATTGAGGGCCTTCAACTCCCTCAACACTGATATTCTTGTATGCTCTGGTTCTGCAAAATTTTGGTTCAGAGTTTTTCTCTAATCTTACCTTGAGCTCTTCACCCTATTGGATCCCAAAGTGACCAAGGTACAACATTGTTCTGCTCTTTTTAACTTGAACTGTTCAATGAAATTGCTAGAACATCTGAGGCCCCTGTTTAGAATGGCTTATATTTTTTAGCTTATTATAAAAAGACACCAAACTAAATATAAAAAGATTACTTAGAAAAGAATTCTTATTCAGAGACAGGAGATAGTCTGCCATGCTACACATTCTCAAAGAAATATGAATCAAACCAGCACCATTTGAAACGATCATAGTGAAGATGCTGTGAATTATTGGAATAGTGACCCTCCTTCACCTAATTAGTGTTCTCCATTGTCAGTGAGTGCAGAGTACCTGAAAGTGGGGACTAATTCTTTTATTGTCTCTTTTTGCTTTAGAGAGTTGGCCATGGAGATAAGAACCATGCAGATGCAGACAGATCACCTGTTTTTCTTCAGTTTATTGACTGTGTCTGGCAGATGACAAGACAGGTAATCTCCAGGATATTTCACTGAACATACCCCACATAAAGTCTTCTGCTTTGGAAATGAAGAGATGTAGCCAGTGATTGCACAATCCAGTTTCATGTAAAGTAAAATTCTTCCATCAGGTTTCTGGATGTTAGGGCTATTATTCACTGTCATATTAAGAGAGCAACAAGTCATTTTTCACTGTAGTATTATACACGTGATAACTCTACTTTCATAGACATTCAGCTTGAGTAACTTTTTTTAAAATTTGCAATATGTGACATTGTCCCCTTCTTTGTTTTGGACAGTGTTAAATAATTGCATTTTTGGATGTTCATATGGGAAAATAAAGCAATTATCTGGATAACTCAAGCAAATAAAACCCAATATGACTTAAGTAACATATTTCAAGAAAAAAATAATTTTTTGATCCAGAATACTGCAAGAAGGGATTAATTCATCCAGTTCTCCAGATCTGTATAAGTGTAAAAACAATCATAATGTATAGTAACTATATCAACCATTACAAATTAATTTATGTAAAAAGCTTATTAAAGTTAATAACATTTCTGGAAAGTTCTAGATAATGATGAAAAATACAATATACAATTTTCAATAGCATGACAAAAATAACAGGTTGGTCCTTGAAAACAGACTTTTTCCAGCTCCTTTAATAATATGATTTATACTTCTTTTGGAAGAAACACCTCAAAAACTGGGATTTTTGGTCTTTTTGCTGCTTATGTATTTACAGTTTTTTTGAGACCAAAGACTGCTTGATAATAAACTGCCAGATGGGCATGATGTTGGCATGTTGTAAGCCTTGAGTGGTTTTGAA
Source organism: Notamacropus eugenii (assembly GCF_028372415.1). Taxonomy (NCBI): domain Eukaryota; kingdom Metazoa; phylum Chordata; class Mammalia; order Diprotodontia; family Macropodidae; genus Notamacropus; species Notamacropus eugenii. Next base: position 162,287,395 of record NC_092876.1, read on the forward strand.
CCAATAATTCGTTTTGGATTCACTTGAGGGAAGTGACATTAGTGTAAAGACAGGACTTAGAGGTGAGGTACATAATTTATATATTTAGTGTTATTTCTTCAACTTCGATTACCTTAATTTACCTAAATTAAATTTAAGGTTGAGTAGGAAGTTGAGTCATTGGCATTAATAAAATAATTTCAGGAGTGACTCCAGATTTCTTTCTTTGTGCTTGTTTGAAAGTTTTAGGTGTTTTTTTAAAATTTTAAATCAAATAATTTTCTATTCATTTGAAGCACATGTTACAAAATTGTGGGGAAATCAGTTCAGATTTTGTATTTCTTTGACAAGCCTTCAAACAGTGTCCAGTGTTTGTTTGTTTCAGTTACATTCCTATTATGTTCCTGTCATATTAATTCTTCCTAAAAGTAGAAAAATGTTTGATATTAATAAAATGATACTTGCTTATTCATAACAAGGGCAATGCTATACGTAAGTGATGGTTCACTCGCCTGTTTTGTTGATCTGTTACCATCCTTTGGAAGAGAGGAATGCATTTATGAAGTTGAGTCTAAATGTATCACTTATTAAGGTGGTTTTGTCCTCCAGTTTAGACATTAAGGATCTGCTTACAATTGATGACAGTCCTTCAGATTTTAAATACTCCTCGTAAAAATAAAATCCATAGCAGCAGATAGTGCTTTTACTATTTTCTTTTGCTTTGAGGAAACTCCCCCTAAGTCAGTCTTTTTCTCAGAAGGATGTGGATAGTTTTTTTTGTTTTGTTTTTTATGAGGGAAGATGACAGCCTTACTCAGGCAAGGGGGTACATGACTGAACGAGAGATAGCAAGTCAGCAGTTAGTCATATTTTGAAGAAGGGTGTAAAGAAACAGTAGAGATGGAATTTTTTGGTAATGTTTCCTGAAAATAACTGGGTGTTTGTTGTTGGGCAATGTTTTCCTCATCACCTACCTTTCTGTGGTTCTTTCCTTCTTCCATATTCCCCAGCCCCCTTTCACACACTTGGTTCTAGAGGCTCAGGAACATTCCTTGCCAACAGATTGTTTGCTGACTTTCCTGTTTGTTATTGTCTAAACTCCAGGAAAATTTTACCAAAGTTGCTTATAATCCTCAGCCTCTTATTCCTCTCTTAGGTTCAGGCTATTTTCCTCCTTTTTTAAGCAGTAAAGTAAGAAATCAGAACTGTGGAAATTCCCCCAAATTGCCATCTAACAATTTAAGGGAATTTCATTTGACAGTCCTATAATTGGCATGGCCCTAAACAAAAACTTCCAAATTAATTTGAAACACCCAATGGATAAGGTGGTTTAAAATGAAACTCTATACTTTTTATTGAGTCTGTATTTCTTTCTTTGCTAATGCCTGAAAATTATGTTTTCTTTATTCAGAATTAATCTAACCAGACTAACTTTTTAGAGTTTCTTCTGTTGCAAGGTGTACTGGATTAGAGTGAATGACTAATATTTGTGCCACTTTTTAGGAAAATGTGTGTTCTTAAAAAGGGGGCTGGCTTGTGAAATTATCCACATATGTGTATTTGGATGGTTGCGTTTGATGCATTGTGGTCTTCAAAGAACATAGTTGATATTTTTGTGTAATTTCTAGAAATGTACTCTGTTTGAACAATCAAGAAAATTCGTATTTACTCTTTCTGATTTTGCACCTAACTCATCATGTTATTTATGGCAATTTTGGCAGAAGGAGGTTAGAACAACCAGAAGAGAATCCAAATTAAGGAACATGGAAGTTTAGATGAGCAGAGATACTGAGTGTACATAAACACAGTGGTCAAACCCAGCAGTCTACTTGGCTTCTGCTCAAAATTCCTCACTCAACATGTAAAGAAGACTTTGGCAGAAACTACTATTCAGAGAAGTGATAATGTTGTGTGTGTGTTTTTAAGAAGAGAGCCAGCCAGATAACATAAACAAGCTGTGCTTTAGAAATACATGTGTTTGAAGATTTTTCAGCTTATTGAAGCTTATTTGTAAAGCTATTACAACAGATGCATTTATTTGCAGAAATTTTCCTGAAAAAGAGCCCTAGATTTTTGTGTACATGTGCATTATTCTTTTTGCAGTTTCCCACAGCATTTGAATTCAACGAATATTTTCTGATTACCATTTTGGACCACCTATACAGCTGTTTATTTGGGACATTCCTGTGTAACAGTGAGCAGCAGAGAGGAAAAGAGGTAAAATACCATGGATTTCCACAGCTGATAGACCCTCCTCACCATGTCCTTTTTCCTTATTACTTATTAATCTTCACAGTATTTCAGTTGAGCAGTTGATAATATGGATCATATTCATTGCTCAGTTTCTCTTACAGTAAGGCATATTACCACTTTCTTCCATACATCTAGATGTGATTTAATTTTAAAAATCCCCGCACTAGTCTGAAAGAACCTGTTTTGTAAGCTCACATACCGTTTGTAAGCAGAGTGGAATAGTTGCTCATGGATAAGTAGTAGCATGCCCCCAAGAAATGAAATAAAGTTGCATCTTCCAAGTGCTGCAGTGTTGACTACTTGTGGTATGACAGTCCTTCAAGGCAAATGTGGAAAATAGAATTAGAGAAGAGAAATGGTTTATCTTAAACGAATACAGGTCAATCATGAATTATGTTCTGTGGCTTATGTGAAACTGCAAGTTAGAAAGGTTTTTCTGAAATGTTTAAGGGATGTTAGATTCCCTTAGAAATGTTTAACGCTTGTATTGTTTTCCTGTCCCTTTCTTTTGCTTCCTTCCAAAATATTTTTTCTGGGGTTCTGAACATCTTTCATAATGATCTTGATAGTTATCTTCCCCCAGACACTAATTTTAGTTCTAAAAAGACTTTGTATCTTTACTCTTTTTAATCTGCAAAATCATTTGAGTCTTAAACAGGCGTTCATCATTAATGAAGTATTCATTACTGAGAATTCCTTACATCGTAATCCTTATTGTAGTAGCCCTTTTGGATTATAAACTATTTACATTTGCCCCCTACAAAAGATTTCTATTTTAATGGTAGGAAAAATTCATCTCTTTATTACTAATATGGGAATGTACATGTTGTACACACACAAAGTTGCATATATATTTGGTAAAATGTTTTTTTTTATAGAATCTCCCCAAAAGAACTGTATCACTGTGGTCCTATATAAATAGCCAGCTTGAAGACTTCACTAATCCCCTGTATGTGAGCTACTCCAATCATGTCCTTTATCCAGTAGCTAGCATGCGCCACCTAGAGCTTTGGGTGGGATATTACATCAGATGGAACCCCCGGATGAAGCCACAGGTAAAATCTTTGTTATATATGTCCTAGGATTTTTCATTTAAGGAATTTTGATGCATCCCTCTTTTCCCCCTTAAAAACAAATTAGAAAAAGTATCTAGGGCTTACTAATATGGAAATGAAACAGTAAAGATATAATTGCTAAACTTTTTAAAAGTTATATAAAATTGCTTTATATAAAATTTTATGAAATTCCATTGATAGTATTATTTTTTGAAATGTACTAGAGAATTTTTAAAACTTAAAGTTATGTAAAGCTAAAACTGAAACCCAGAAGCATGTAATTTTAGCTAGTCTTGAAGTCTTGGTTTTTAATTTTTTTTTTTAATGCAAGTGGCTACAGCTAGTATGCTCTGTGGAGAAACAACAGGAATTTCTAGTTAGCAGTGGAACATTGGTTATCTCATCATCCCTCAAGGGTTCAATCTTAGTCTATGTAGATGATCTCTAAATGTATATTCATCTGTTGTCTCTCTCCTGATCAAGGGCCATTCGGACATCTCAAACAAGGTGTCTGTCACGTCATCATCCCAAATTCAGCATGTCTAAAATGGAAGTTATTACCCCTTTTTAACTTCCTTATTTCTGGCAATGGTATAACTGCCATTCTGTGCAACAGTACTACTAGCCACCCAGGTTCTCAACCTGTCATTTTTGACTACTATCAGATGATTCAAGCCCGCCATCTCATATATCCAGTCAGGTTTCAAGGCTTATACATTGTCACCTCTATACTCTATTTCCTCCTTTATCATCGTGGCTACCACCATGGTTCGGACCATCATATCTTACCTACATGATTGCAGGAAGCTGTCTCCCTGTAGCCATTCTCCCCTTTCCAGTTCCTCCTGTAGCAGTAACATATTGATACTCTTAAAGTCTAGGTCTTATGTCATTCTCTTACTTAAGACGCTTCAGTGGCTTCCTACTGATTTGAATAAAATATAGCTACCGTTTTTGGAGGGCAGTGGTGGGGGTAAAGTCCTTCAGTCTGGCTCCGTCCTGCTTTCATCTTACATCATGTTGTAGCCAGACTAGCTTGCTTTGTTATTCTCCACAACATTACACTTTCTGCCTATGCAGACCCTAGGTTGTCCTTCCCCATCCCTGGAATGCTGTGTCATCCATCCCTTAGAATCACTAGCTTCAAGGCACAGTTCAAGCCTGATTTCTCCATGTTTTACACTGACTCATCTGTGTACATGTTGTTTCTTCCCAGTAGGGTTTAAGCAAGAAACAATCATGTTGTGCCCATAAGCCATAGTGACATTAGTAACTGGCGGGTGTGGGTGATTCACATAGTTGAATTCACAAGTGACTTTTTTTATGGTCTTTTTCCTCATAGGAGCCTATCCACAATCGATATAAAGAACTTCTTGCTAAACGAGCAGAGCTTCAGAAGAAGGTAGAGGAACTACAGAGAGAGATCTCTAGCCGCTCAGCCTCATCCTCAGAAAGGGCCAGTTCTCCTGCACAATGTGCCACTCCAGTCCAAACTGTTGTATAAAAAGACATTTCTTTTTGGCAAGGAGGAACTTTTATCACTGATTCCCTTATCTTGGCAGCTTTTCTAGTAGAATGTCTTCTGAATTTAGAACCCATCTGAGAGAGCTCCCAGCCACTTTATTTATTATGCTGCTCTCTAGGGTGAATTAGTACTTCAGTACTGCAAGTATCTTATTTAAAGTAACCTCCCTATGCAATTACTTGATTATGTTCTGGTAACACTAATTCCACCAAGACACCTATCTACAAGACACCTAATGCTCACCCTTGGATCCAGAATGGGAACAAGTTTATTTTTAATAGGAAAATACTGCTTTGGAAATTGAACATTATCTAGTGGAAACAGTATAAAAAGTTGTCATTAGTGGACCCAACTGAATGGGACAAAAGTAGCCTACTACAGAGAATAATCAATTCATAAGAATATCAAGTGAACACAGCCTGTGATGGCATCACAGGGCTGGTGACAGACATTAAGCAGGGGTAGGCCACAGAACTCCCAACTTTTTGAGTTTTTCCTGTCAGCAATAGTTGGCTTGTCCTTTTTTCTTGATCTCTTCCTTTGTCCATATTTTTTTATAACGCGAAAGACCAAGTTTTGAGGCTGTTATGGGGTGGTGACAGCCACAGATTATTAAACATTATCACTGTGTAAGATTTATCACGGTTCTAAAATGAGGCCTTATGGAAAATATGATGGACTCTGCAGTTCAGTTAACTGATAACTCTTCAAGTTTTACTTGCTTTACCCACATCTTCTACCAGTTTTATTAATTATAGCAGAAACAGGATCATGAAAAGATTAAGCTGTTTGGATTTTGAACATATAAGTCTATCCCACTTTGGTTCTGATACTAATTTTTGTGTCACAGGCAATATCAAGGTTAACTGGTAGGTATCAAAGCTACAGTCTGAAATTTTTGCTAGGACTGACACCCACCCTGCCTCTCTGTCTCTCCCCACCCTCCACCCCCCACCCCCTTAATTCAACATACAAATAGTTTGTGAGATCAAAGTTTATACCAAGTACTTTACAACCTTTTCCCATACAACCTTTTCCCATAATGAATCCAATAATTCTACTGAATGATTAAACCTACCAACCAAAGAAATTATTGCATGTAAAAACATGTATTTATTACAATCTCAATGTAAGTAGAGGTAACCCTGATTTCTTAGTTGGCTATAGTAAGACTTAAGCATTGGCATAAATACATGACTGCCTGCTGTCTGCTAAGAGCCATGTATAATATAATGTACTGTAACAAAAATAAGCTTGTTGCCCCTTGGGTCTTTAATTAAAACAGAATTCAACTGACTTTTAAACTTTGTGGCAAGTCGTCTTATTTTGTACGATTGTGATTATTATTTACTTTTAAAGAGGAAGAGCTGCAAAGGCTTCATCCCACCCTGTAACTTAACACAAATGTTCTATATAAATATGTACAAAAATTTCTAAGCTTAAAAGTTGGTCCAAACATTCTTTTCCTAGGACACCAGATGCCCTTTCACTTGCTTTTTAGTTATTTGTAGCAATAGCTTACACTTACAGTGCTTTAGGAAGGTTTTTAAAAGCACTTGATTCTTAAAACTCTGCTATGGTCTTCCATAGCAGATTAAGAAGCTGAGGTTCAGAGGTTCACTAAGTATGTGTAGAAAAAAGCAACCCCAAGCCCTGTTAAAGCCCCTAATAAATACTAACTCTTCAATCACCTTTTAAATCTCCCTAAGTCTAGCCATAGCTTTAAGAAGTGGCTTTTCATAAGTCACTAAACATATTTAAAACATGATCTTAGATGGAAAGCCACCTGATAAAAACAGAAAAAAGTGAAATCCACATCACTCTGATAATCCCAATACTAGTTCCCCGTCACCTTGGCTGTAAATTACCAGAAAGCACAATGCTTTTAGAACATCTGTTCTTATCTTTTTCATGGATGAGACACAACACAGTAAGTACATTACATTTCAGTGTCATTGTATAAAAATTTATCACTCATCCAAATCTTCCCAACACTTCTTGTGAGCTAAGTGAAACACCTTATGATCCATATTTTACAGATAAGAAACTGAGTTAAGAGTTTATGATCTGTTCGACCTGCTCCAACTTACAGTGTAGATCCTCCTATCACCCGAACAATGCATTAACATCCTAGCCCCATCACCAAATCATGGAGGAAAAAGAAAGATATATTTTCCTTATTTCCTTACGACCAATAACTAACATTTATATAGCACTTTTAAGAGTTTCAAATAAATTTACAGATCGATTCTTATTTGGTCCTCACAACAACCCTGTGAGGTAGGTGCTATTATTATCCTTATTTTACAGATAAAGAAACAGGTGCAGAGAAGTTAAGTGACCTGCTTATAGTCACACTGCCAATAAATGTCAAGAGGGGGATTTAAATACAAGGTCCTTAAATTTGAAGTCCAACACTCTTTCCACCACCATCATTATTTTTCATTTACTAATTCACTAGAGGCCATGCTTCAGCTGTTTCCTCATTGGATCTTGCAGCCTGTGATTCTGACGTCTAGAAAAATTAATTTTTAATAAAACTTGTTAACAAAAAAAAAAGAACTATGGAGCTTGGTACGAGGGTATTAACCTGATGAAGCCATGGAGTGGCCCACCAAAGATTAAAACCATGATTACTGGAATTAAACTGTTAGAACAGACAGGAAAAAGTGAATCATAGTTTCCCTGAAGGTGCTCCTATACTAGCAATTCAGAATTCGAGCCAATAGTTTTCAACTGTTGAGGTGCATAGTATTTTATGAAATCTATAATATAAGCCTGCTACTGAAAACTTTACGGAAATTTCAGTAGTTCCTTAAAACAAAGCTGGCTTTATTGACTTTTTAATGACACATTTATAAAAAAGTTAACATGTTTTTGTGTAATCCAAAATAGGAAGAATTTTTTTACATCATTCACATAATAAATAACAGTTGCTGTGCACAGTTTATTTTGTATATGTACAGAACACTAATAACGGTGAATATCCAAGGTGTTTAGTAACTATTTCAAGATAAAAAACACTGCCAAGATTGAATGGCATGACTGCAAAGAGGCAATATTTAAAAACAGCAAATGTGCATGGCTTTTGTAACACCCTCCATCCACCCTACCCACAGACTGTTTTTTCACTTTATTCCTAAATCTCATTATCTACTTTCACATCAAAATTTTGTTCGCACTGAAAAACACGCAGGTAATTTTTTTAAACTGTGCTAATCTCATGTTCTATTTATAGGCAACGACCTTAAATGATTATTTGGGTATTTTGGAATGAAAAGAAGGGAAATAATAATTTTGCTTTGTTATAATGGGTTGAAAAGCAACACTCATTTTGCTTAAAGTTGACTAGAAACAAATTGTGTGTTTTGGTTTTTAAAAAATTGACTTTTTGATATTTTTTAACAACTAATTAGCTATTGACATAACATACCAATGGAGAAGGGGAGAAAAATGATTTTAGCAAATCCTACTCTACAATATGAATTGGCTTAAAATATCCAGAAGATTTAAAATTCAGAAAGCCTCCATCAGTAGCAAAAGAAAACACTTCTGGGGGGATGGAGGTGGAGAAAATGCATTAGGGATGAGGTTTATGAGACTTTTCAAGCAGTGCTGATAACTACATTTTAGCTTTGTATTTAGATAATTTAAACTTTATAAACTTAATTTTGATCAGCTATAGTAGACACTAATTTTTTAAAAAAAATCCACAAATAAAAACCTGGGGATTTGTTTACAAAGTGCATCACACAAATACAGCAAGATTTGCCAAAGGGAATTCACTAAATGTGGCTTCTTATTTTTCCAGTAAAACTGTTCAACCTTTACTGGAGCTATTTAAAACAGAGTCTGAGTATTAATGCTTGTGGTCCTCCACACAAGTATTAGTCCCTCAAAAGTATGAGAATATGCTATTTTTAATGTGTGAATTGTCAACATATGACGAAATATAAATTATATGAATAAAACATTTGACCTAGTACCAATCAATATTCCCAACCTAGGTTATCTTTCTGAATTGAAGTCTGTATGGTTTGCATTTCCTTCAACAACTGAAGGTTTCGACGGCTTTTCTCTCCAGGTTTGCGTTTGACAGAAATAGAGTCCTTCTTAGGGGAGCTCCCAGTGACTCCAGAGTAGAGCTTGCTGCTGCTTTCTTGGTCCTCCAAACACTTTTTGCTACCCTTTAGCTCCTTCATCTGTCTCTCCAGCTGTGAAGCAACCATTAGGAAAAAGCAAGATTAGTGTTAGCATTTTTTACTTTACCTTTTGTCCTTTACTAAAAGGAGTCACCCATCCCAAAACAGTGTTATAAATAATGTCACTACTTTGTGGTGGCCAAACACATTACTACAAAAGGGTTTTCCAAAGTATTTGTTCCATCCTTATTAATTTCCTGAAGGAGTATAAGAAAATGTGAAAGAATGCTATTCCAAAGACAATGCTGGCATATTTATGTTCTTTTTAGAAGAACAAAATCAAGTCTACTAATTTGTAACTTAGAATATGTTCAGTTTTCGTAAGTATCACTCTTAATTACCATTTCCTTATTTAAATATGTAATTTTTAAAATCTGTTGAACTCTGATCTAAAATATACTGAGAGAAGAGATGCTTCAAAGCTTGAGATTTTAAAAACCACGAAGTGTGTGATACAACTTAGGCGTTAGGTTTTACATTCTTCATCACTGCACCTTATAACAGTAATATAATAAAGCCAAGATGGTACAGGATCTACTTAATTTTACATGCCACAAATAGTTAACAGGGAGGGTTCAAAGGATGAAATTCTATCCCACCTTTCACATTATATTCCTGGAAGTTGAACATAAAGTGACTGGCATCCTCATTGGTATCTATCCAATTGATACCCAAGAGGCCTGCTTCTCTATCAATTCAAAGTATATTGGAATAAAGCCCATATCCAAACTTTTGGCTAATGACCATACTGCTATTGATTTTGGAGGTGGACAAAGGGAGGCTTGATGGTTTTATCTACAAATCTATAGAGAGTTCCATTTGTTTTTCTCAAAATCTAGTTCTCTAAGTGTTCGAAGGATATGATGTTCTAAAATGTTATCATCATACGTTAACATGTAAAATACCAACATGCTGCCATTAACACCTGCCTCAGAACAGGAAGGCAGAATTTAACACTGGAAAGGAGGGCAAAGGAAGGTGGGGGAAAAGTGATGTAGGAATAAAGTCATGCAATTACAGTACTGCTAATCCACTCCAAGACCTACAAAGGAGATACAAAGCCAGAGGAGGACAGGTAGCTGCCCTGATAACATTAACTCCTGAATGCTGAAGCTTAGCTGAAGATTATTTCCTGGCCTGATTTGTTTACCCCTTTAGAAACAGCATTCAACTTATAAGAAAGGTAACTACTTCATGACCATTTAGACGAAATGTTTTTACATTTCAGGACTGTATCTAGGACGAAGTATTCTTATGTCCATAAACTTGTCAGTTTCTTGAGAAAAACAGCAATGTGTTCTTTGGTATCCCCAGTACACTAGAGGAAACTTACTGTGCCTCTCTTTCTCTCTCTTAGAAGATTCACAAAGTAATAATGATAAATATACTTTGCTTATTGAAGCACAGCAAATATTAAATAAATGAATGTTTGGTAAAGGAGAACCATCCTGTTGATCACAACTTACAAAAAGACTTGGCTTCACCTAAATAATGTACTGCAAACAGACATTTTAAAAGAACGCTGAGTGTAGGTAAACTGACTTACCCGGGCCTGATGTTTTCGAACTTTGGTTATCTGATTAGCCTTGGCTTCCATCCTTTCCACTAATTCCTCAAGGTCTCGCTCAAGGTCCTCTTTCAGTTCATTAGTTGGTGTTTCTTGGATAAGTTTGGTGAGTTGCTGGTGATCACTTTACATGAAGAAAGATAAGGGTTGATTAAATTCTCTTTATTGTTCATGGTTGTGTATAAAATAATCACTTATAAAGATATTATTTCCTCTTTTGTCATCTATTCACTGGTACCCTACTGCACCAACCATTAGACTACCACAATAAAAATTTAAACATAAACTTGGTGTATAAATAAATAACATTTTTTTTTAAAAAAAGGGAGTTTTTTTATTAAATTATTTTATTTGTTTTCAGTGTTCTACAGTCACTTCCATATATCTTAGGTTTTTTTCCCCTCCCTCTCCCTCCTTCCTCACTCCCTTCCTGAGATGGCTTACAATTTTATATACATTCTACACATTTCCTATTAAATACATTTTCACCTTAGTCATGTTGCATGGAAGAATGAAAATGAATGGAAGAAATCACAAAACAAAACATAACACACAAAAAAGTAGTCTGCTTCATTCTGCAATTCAATTCCATAATTTTTCTCTGGATGTGGAAGGCATTTTGCCTCACGAGTCCACTGGGAATTTTTTAAGTCCTTGCATTGCAATGAACTACTAAGTCTACCAAAAAAATTCCTTGCACACTGTGGTGTTGCTGTGTACAAAGTTCTCCTGGTTCTGCTCCTTTCACTCAGCATCAGTTCATATGAGTCTTTCCAGGCCTCTCTGAAGCCTTCCTGTTCATTTCTTATAGCACAATAATATTCCATTACATTCATATGCCACAATTTGTTCAGCCATTCCCCAAATGATGGGCATCCCCTTGATTTCCAGTTTTTGGCCACCACAAAGAGAACCGCTATAAATAGTTTTGTACATGTGGAATCCTTTCCCATTTTTATGATCTCTTGAGGATACAGCCCTTGAAGATACAGCCCTTGAAGCAATATTGCTGAGTCAAAGGGTATGCACATTTTTGTAGCCCTTTGGGCATAGTTCCAAATTGCTCTCCAGAATGGCTGGATGAGCTCACAGCTCCACCAACAATGAATTAGTGTTCCAACTCTCCCACATCTTCTCCAACAGTTATCATCTTCCTGTTTTGTCATGTCAATTAATCTTGATGGGTGTGATGTGGTACCTCAGAATTGTTTTGATTTGCCTCTCTCCAATCAATACTGATGTAGAACATTTTTTCATATGACTATAGATAGCTTTAATTTCTTCCTTTGCCTGAAAGGAATTGCCTGTTCATATCCTTTGACCATTTATCAACTGGGGAATGACTTGTATTCTTGTAATTTGACTCAGTTCTCTATATAATTTAGAAATGAGGCCTTTATCACAGACACTAGTTGTGAAAATTCTTTCCCAGTTTTCTGCTTCTCTCTTAATCTTGGTTGCATTGGGTTTGTTTGTGCAAAAACTTGTCAATTTAATGTAATCAAAATTATCCATTTTGGACTTCATAATGTTTTCCATCTCCTTAGTCAAAAATTCCTCCATTCTTCATAAACCTGATAAATACATTATTCCTTGTTCCCCCAATTTGTTTATAGCATCAGTCTTTATACCTAGATCATGTATCCATTTGGACTTTATTCTTATGTATGACGTCAGGCATTGGTCTATGCCCAGTTTCCACCACACTGTTATCCAGTTTTCCCAGCAATTTTTGTCAGACAGTGAGTTCTTATCTCAAAAGCTGGGATCCTTGGGTTTATCAAACAGTAGATTGCTATATTCATTATCTACTGTTTTTTTTTCATTCTTTATTATGTGGGATGTCTTTGTGGGTTGTAAGGAAATAAGGAAGTACGTAAAGAGTGTTCCAAAAGCCATTAAAACCTTAAAAAATTTTTGGAACATCTTATATTCAGAATGTAAAAACAAAACATATCAAAATAAAAGCAACTTACAAACTCATCTGTCCAAATTCATCTTGTAATGTCTGTAAGACTTCAAGCAGCTCTTCATGACAGGTGGAGGAGGAAGAAGAGGATGATGCTGATAATTTCCTGCCTTTACCATTTCGAGGAGACCCCTGCTTTGCCAGAGGAACACTGTTGACCACACGATTATTGCATAAGGCTTTATTATGTTGCTTCATTAAATGTAAAACATGTTGTACATTGGCTACCACTGCATGGCTAGGGCTAGTGGACTTAAGGGGAAAAAATGAAGGAAAAGAAAGAATATTAATTTCTATGAATATGTATTATAAATTTTAAGAGATACAAATTCATCCTTTTATATAAGACTGATCTCTCCCCCTTAAAACATTAAATTTGATCAAGGTCACACGATTGAAGGTAAAAATATCTGCTCTGCTTACATCACAGGATCAGTGTGATGATCAAATTTAAAAAATGAGTAGCTAGCTGGAGTGATGAGATGCAAGGAGGAAGAGTAAATAAAAGCATCTTATATTTTCTACATGACCCTGGACCATTCAGCCTCAGTTTACTCATTAATAAAATGGAAATAACAGCAGCCCCTATCTCACAGAGCTATGAAGTTCAAGTAAGATCATACACAGAAAATACTTTGCATACCTTAAAGTGCTTTAAATAAGTATTACTTAGAATAATGCAACAATGCTTGTGTTTCAACACAGCTCCTTTTCGTATATGAACTTTGACTGGATGGTGACATATTACCAAAAACCAGTAACAAATACAAGATTCTATGTTTCAAAGAGGTAACACTAAGTCTCAAAGGACAATGAGACTTTTTTTTTTTGTAAATGGGAAGATATCAGAAGCAGAAGACATGACTATATATGAATAGCATCAGCTATTTAAAGGGGGAAGGAACCTCTCAGAGGCTATCTAATAAAACCTCCATATTTTACAAATAAGATAACAGAGGCCCAGAGAAGGCAAATGACCTGCCTAGGGTTCACATAGCTGCTAAGTATCTGAGGCAGGATTTTGAATATACACCTTCCTGCTTCTAGGTCGAGTTCCCTATCACACCATACTGATTCTAGATCAGAGGTTCTTAAAACTTTTTGCATCACCCAATGTATCCTTATCAAAGTCATGTTTTTAAATGCATAAAATAAAAATACCCAAAACTGGAAAAGAAACCAATTACATTGAAATAGTTATAAAATAACATTTTACAAAAAGAAAAAAAAAACCAAGAACATAGACCCCAAGTTAAACTGCTACTCTAGATGAAAAGACTCACAAGTTAGCTAGCTTGACTACAGCGAAGGAACATTAAATTAGAAGAGGAGATGGAACAGAAAAGATAACAGTCAATCTAAAAATAGTCTGGAAACAATTCAGAAGCACAATGAGCTTGTGACAAATTCATAGATCTCAAGTTAAGAATGTTGATCTAGTCCAACCTCTTCATTTTACAGATAAGGAAACTGAAGCCCACACAAGTTATTTGCCCAATATCACAAAGGGAACAAGTTGCAGTGCCAGAAACTGAACCCAAGTCCTACTTCCAAATCTAGTGGGCTGCTCCTTATTTTCAGGTTCCTTGTCTCCCCTTGCTTCCTATGAGTTCTTTGCTTAGTAATTTCCCTCTCTACAGCACTGCCTAGATTTCTGCTACTTACTTAAAGGCTTCTTCCTTTATGTCCTAAGGACTCCCCTTCCCCTTCCACTTCTGTAGTTCCTATATTCAGGACACTGAGATAATTCTTGGAAGCAGAAGCAAAATAATCCCCCTATACTCTGGCAGACCACGAAAATTACGAGTTCTAATAAAAAGATCTTAGCTTCAAAAAAGTACTAGGATTCCAGCAAGAGAACAATTTTTATCCAACTTACCTTTCCAGCTACAAACGGCATGTCAGCCAAGCACAATCTATAATGCGGCTGTATATGAAAATGGTTCCTAGGAGATTTCTAGGTCAAGAAAAAAAAAGGCAATGAACCAATTATCCATTTATCTGTAATTTAGAGTTGCCTATATTATATATGACATGTTGATTTTTGAGAAATTTTTTTCTTATTTTCTTTATCTTTGTTACAAAAGGTATATTTTAAAATGAATGTGATATGGAATAAAAGCCATCAATTAAATTTTTCTGAAACAAAAAGACTACAAGATGAAACCTCAAAAAAATCAATAAAATATCTAGAGATCAATTTACCAAAGCATACAAAATACTTAAATAGATTCAATTTAAAGTTGTTGTTCAGTCATTTAAATTGTGTCCAACTCTTCATGACCCCATTTGGGGCTTTCTTGACAGAGATACTGAAGCAGTTCACTATTTCTTTCTCTAGCTCATTTTACAGATGAGGAACTCTGAGGCAAACAGGGTTAAGTGACTTGCCCAGGGTCACACAGCTAGTAAGTGTCTGAGGTAGGATTTGAATTCAGGAAGAGGAGTCTTCCCGATTTCAGGTTTGGCACTATCCATTGCACCACTAAGTTCCCAGATTCAATTTGCACAGCCCATAGCACTGAATATACTCAGTATATAAGTAAACAACAACTTAAACAGCTGGAAGTATATTCAGTGCTATGTCTGGGCAAATATACCAAAATAAAAATGGCAGTTATCAAAGTTAATTTATAGTTTTAAAACAACACCAATCAAATTAATAAAGGGATATTCTACAGAACTTCATAAAATAAAAACAAAAAGATCTAGAATATCAAAGAAAATGATGAAAACATGTCCAGACATCAAACAATATTATAAAACAGCAGCAACAAAAACAATCCAGTAATGGTTTAAAAAGGAGAACGAGCTCAATGGAAGAGAACAGAAAAACCCTCAGTCTACATCAACAATTTATAGCATATTCCACATATATTCTAAATTGGACATTTGTGATCCTAATTTTAAAAAGATCATACTAATGAAGAAATCAGAAAAGATCATATAGCCTTTTTAAAATTTTAAAGACATTATTATTTAATCAGTAAAAACCCTCCTTACTCTGGTCCTAAATTCTAATTGAGAACAAAGAAAAAGAAAACCATTACAAACATGTATAGACAAATCAAAACAAACTTCCACATTGGTCATGCCCCCAAATTTTTTTGTCTAAATTCTACACTCAGATTCTTTCATCTCTCTATCAGGTAGTTTCATCAATAGCTCTCTGGAATCATGGTTGGTCATTATGCTGATAAGAGTTTCTAATTCTTTCAGAGTTGTTTGCCTTTACCATATTCATTGTCATCAAATAAACTTTTCTCCTGTTTCTGTTCACTTTACTCTGCATCAATTCTCTCTGAAACCCTCCCTACATTATTTCTTCAGCACAATAATAATCCATCACATTTGTATAACATAACCTGTTAAGTCTTTACTCAATCTGTAGATATTCCTTCAAATTAAAATTCTTTTCTACCTCACAAACAGCTTTTATAACTATATTTGTACATTTTTAAGAGTCTGTTTTCCTTAAACTAATTCCCCTCTTAATATGTTCTCTTTCTAATTCCCCCCTATTTCCCCATTGAGTACAATGTATTTTTGTTCTAAACTTTGTGTGTATTCTTTTCTCTGACCAATTCAGAAAGTGAAGCTGAAATGTGGTTGAGTTGCTCACTCAATCTCCCCCACTGTGGTTTGTAGTTATTTACTTTCCTACCCTGATTATGTGAGATAATTTCCCCAAACTAATCTTTCCTTTCCCCCTAGTGTATTCTTCTTCCCTCTCTATTCTTTTAAAATCATCAAAACATATAAAGGAGTTGCTCTAAGGCCTTGTCTGATTTGACTCCATGAACCCTGATAAGGTTCAGAGGGGTCACGTATATCATGTCTCCATGTAAGAATGTAAGAAGTTTATCCTTGCAGTCATTTTTGATTGTTCATTTGCATGTACCTCTTTATGTTTCTCTTAACTTCTGTGTTTGAATTTCAAAGACTCTACATACCTCTGGTCTTTTTAATCCAGAATACTTGGAGGTAAAACTTTGGAGAAAGTTTAGCTGGGAGGCAAAGCCAAGATGGTGGAGAAGAGCCAGCAACTCAGTAGAATTCTCCCAACGTTTCCCTCCAAAGAACTTTTAAGATAACATTCCCTAAGATTCTTTCATTTATTTATTTATTTATTTTTTAATGTTTAACAATCACTGCCATACAATTGTGATTTTATCCCCCCCCACCTACCCCCCACTCCCCCCTTCCCTCCCCACGACTGCATACAATTCCGTATAGATTCTACATATACTTTCCTATTGAGTATATTTTCACTATAGTCATGCTATGTAGTCAGACTAAAATAAATGAAAGAAATCGTATAACAAATCAGAACATGATACACAAACACATACACATACACAAACATGATCTGTTACATTATGTGAGTGACTTCCATATTTCTCTCTCTGAGTGTGGAAGGCATTTTGCCTTGAGAACCACCATTGGGATTTTTTTTTTTTGTAAGAAGTTCTTGTGTTATTACAAAAATCTAAGTCTACCAGAAAAAACTCTCACACACTGTGGTCGTTGCTGTGCATAAAGTTCTCCTGGTTCTGCTCCTTTCACTTAGCATCAGGTCATATATGTCCTTCCAGGCCTCTCTGAAGTCTTCTTGTTCATCATTTCTTATGGCACAATAGTACTCCATTACATTCATATACCATAATTTATTCAGCCATTCCCCAATTGATGGACATCCCCCTGACTTCCAGTTTTTGGCAACTACATAGAGTGCTGCTATAAATATTTTTGTACATGTGGGACCCTTTCCCATTTTTATGATCTCTTGGGGATATAGTCCTAGTAGCGATATTGCTGGGTCAAAGGGTATGCACATTTTTGTAGCCCTTTGGGCATAGTTCCAAATTGCTCTCCAGAATGGTTGGATGCGCTAGCAGCTCCACCAACAATGAAATAGTGTTCCAACTCTCCCACATCCTCTCCAGCATTTATCATTTTCTTGTTCTGTCATGTTTGCCAATCTTATAGGTGTGATGTGGTACCTCAGAGTTGTTTTGATTTGCATCTCTCTAACCAAGAGTGATTTAAAGCATTTTTTCATATGATTATAGATAGCTTTAATTTCTTCTTCTGAAAATTGCCTGTTCATATCCTTTGACCATTTATCAATTGGGGAATGACTTGTATGATTATACATATGGGTCAGTTCTCTAAATATTCTAGAAATGAGGCCTTTATCCCCGAGCTTAGCTGTAAAAATTCTTTCCCAATTTACTACATCCCTCCGGATTTTGGTTGCATTGGGTTTGGTTGTGCAAAAACTTCTCAGTTTAATGTAATCAAAGTTATCCATTTTGCATTTCATAATGCTTTCTATCTCTCCTTTAGTAAAAAATTCTTCCCTTCTCCATAGATCTGATAAATACACTATTCCTTGCTTCTCCAGTTTATTCATGGTATCAATCTTTATACCTAAATCATGTACCCATTTGGACTTTATTCTTGTGTACGGTGTCAGGTATGGGTCTATGCCTAATTTCCGCCACACTGTTATCCGGTTTTCCCAGCAATTTTTGTCAAACAATGAGTTCTTATCCCAGAAGCTGGGGTCCTTGGGTTTATCAAACAGAAGGTTGCTATATTGCTTGCCTACTGCATCTTGAGTGCCAAGTCTATTCCACTTGTCTACCTCTCTGTTTCTTAGCCAATACCAAGTGGTTTTGATAATTGCTGCTTTATAGTAGAGTTTGAGGTCTGGTAGCACTAGGCCACCTTCCCAAGCATTTCTTTTCATTAGTCCCTTTGATATTCTGGACCTTTTGTTTTTCCAAATGAATTTTGATATTATTTTATCCAGCTCTAGAAAGTAATTGTCTGATAGTTTAATTGGTATGGATTCCCTAAGATTCTTAATCTTCACTATTAAAAATTACTAAAAAGAAAGAGAAATTGGACAGCCACAAATGAGTTCCTCTAAGAAAAAATTCCCAGGACCAGTTGGATTCACAAGAGAATCCTACTAAACATTTAAAGAACAATTAATTCTTGGAAAAATCAGCAAAGAAGAAGTCATACCAAATTTGTTTTATGATACAAATATGGTGCTGATACCTAATGCAGGAAGAGTAAAAATGGGAAAGTATAGACCAGTTTCCCTAATGAATACTGATGCAAAAATTTTAAATAAAATACCAGCAAGGAGATTACAGCAATGTACCACAAAGATCATATACTATGACCAGGTGGGATTTATACCAGGAATGCAAGGCTGGTTCAATATTAGAAAAACTATCAGCATAACTGACCATATTAATAACAAAAACAACAAAAATCATATGATTATCTTAATAGATGCAGAAAAAGTTTTTGACAAAACACAACACTTATTCCTATTACACTTTAGAAAGCATAGAAATACATGAAGCTTTCCTTAAAGTGATAAGTAGTATACATCTAAATTCATCACCAACCATTACCTAATGGAAGTAAGTTAGAAGACTTCCCAATAAGGTCAAGTGTGAATCAAGGATCCCCATTATCACCACTATTACAATGACCAATTTTATCAAAGTTGCAGGACATAAAATAAACCCACATAAATCACCAGCATATCTATATTTTACCAACAAAGTCTAATGGGGTAGAGACAGAGAAATTCCACTTAAAATCACTGCAGACAATATAAAATACTTATAAGACTACCTGCTAAGATAAACCTGAGAATTCTATGAACACAATTATGAAACACTCTGCACAGGAAAGACAGATGAAAACAACTCAAGAACTATTCACTGCTAATGGGTAGGCTCAAGTTAACGTATTAAAAATGATCTGCCTATATTCATTTACTCATTCAGGGCCACACCAATCAAACTACCAAAAAATCATTTCATAGAGCTAGAAAAAATAGTAAAATTCATCTGGAAGAACAAAAAGGTCAAGAATAGCAAGAGAATCACTACCTAGCAGTACCAGATTTTAAACTATATTATAAAGCAGTAATCATGAAAACAATTTGGTATTATGCTAAGAAGTAGAGTAGTGAATCAGTAGAACAGATTAAGTACACAACAGTGGTTGTCCTTCATTCTTGAAGAGGACCAAGATGATACCACTATATTGGGGTCAAGGTATAATGGGTCCAACTTTGGCTGATCAGACCAATATGAGCTTGGAAGACTCCAAGATAGTTGGGCACAAACCTGTGGATAAGAGAAAAAGTTATGACTAAACAAGAGACAGGGACGATCACAGAAAGTAATCTCATCAGTACTCAAAGCAAGAATCAACTAAAATTATAAGCTTCAGAGAAGGACACAGACCTGAAGTAGTAGCAGAAGACTATGAGGATTATGGAAAGTAAAATGGATAATTTTTATATATTGAATTAAAATGGTTGTGAACAAACCAATGCGGCCAAGATTAGAAAAAAAGCAGGAAACTGGGGGAAAAATTTATAGCAAATTTCTATAATAAAGGCCTCATTTCTCAAATATATAGAGAATTGAGTCAAATTTATAAAAATATGAGTCATTAGTTGATAATTAGCTAAAGGATATGAACAGGAAATTTTCAGAAGAAATGAAAGCTATCAACAGACACATAAAAAAATGTTTTAAATCACCAATGACTAGAAAAATGCAAATTAAAACAACTCCAAGGTACTATTTTACACTTATCAGACTGGGTAACAAGACAGAGAAGGAAAATGACAAATGATGAAGGGGATATAGAAAAACTGGAATACTAATGCACTGCTGGTGGAGTTGGAAACTGGTCCAACCATTCTGGAGAACAATTTGGAACTATGATCAAAAGGCTATAAAACTGTGCCTAACTGACTAGGTCTGTATTCCAAAGAGATTAAAAAAAAAAATTAAAGGCCCTCTACACATACAAAAATATTTATGACACCTCTTTTTGTGATGGTAAAGAATTAGAAACTGAAGGGATGCCCCTCAACTGGAGAATGGTTGAACATGTTGTAGTATATTGTGATGAAATAATACTGTGAAATGATATGCAGGATGGTTTCAGAAAAACCTGAGAAGACTTCCATGAATGATGCAAAGTGAAGGGAGTAGAACCAGGAGAATGTTGTACACAGTAACAGCAATACTGTATAATGATCAACTGTGAATGACTTAGCTATTCTCAGCAATCCAATGATCCAAAGACTTGTAATGAAAAATGTCAGCCACCTCCAGACAGAGTACTGATGAAATCTGAGTGCAGACTTTTTTGGGCAACAAGGTTAATATAGAAATATGTTTTGCATGATTTCACATGTATAACTCATAACATATTTTTTTTTCTTTCTCAATGGGTAGGGGGAAGGCAGAGGGAGAAAATTCAAAACTGAAATTTAAAAAAAATGTTAAAAATAAATGAACAAGGGTAGCCAGCTAGCACAGCAGATAGGGCACTGGCCCTGGAGTCAGGAGACCCAAGTTAAAATCTGGCCTCAGACACCTACTAGGAGCTGTGTGACACTTGAGTAAGCCACTTAACCCTGACTGCCTCTAATAAATGAATGAATGAATAACAATTTTTTTTTAAAAAGGCTTGGCAGTCATCTCCAATGAGGAAGAAATGAAAACACTATTTAGAAATTACTCTGCCCAATTTTATGCCCATAAGTTCAATAATGTAAATGAGATGCATGATTATTTCAAAAAATATAAACTGTCCAGATTAACAGAAGAGGAAGATGAATACTTAAATAACCCCATCTCAGAAAAAGAAATTGAACAAGCCATCAATGAACTCCCTAGGAAAAAAAATCTCCAGGGCTGGATGGCTTCACAAGTGAATTCTATCAAACATTTAAAGAACAGTTAATTCCAATACTATAGAGACTATTTGGGAAAATTCGGAAAGGAGTCCTCCCAAATTCTTTTTATGATACAAATATGGTTTTGATACCTAAACCAGGAAGAGCCAAAACAGAGAAAGAAAATTATAGACCAATTTCTCTAATGAATATAGATGCAAAAATTTTAAATTAGATTTTAGCAAAAAGAGTACAGCAACTTATCACAAGAATAATACATTATGATCAGGTAGGATTTATACCAGGAATGCAGGACTGGTTCAATATTAGGAAAGCTAATAGCATTCCTAACAACAATCATAACAACAAAACTAACAGAAACTACACGATTATCTCAACAGATGCAGAAAAAGCTTTTGACAAAATACAACACCCATTCCTATTAAAAACACTGGAAAAACATAGGAATAAAGGGAACTTTCCATAAAATAATAAGTAGTTATCTACCCAAAACCTTCAGCAAGTATCATATGCAATGGAGATAAGCTAGATGCATTTCCAATAAGATCAGGGGTGAAACAAGGATATCCATTATCACCACTATTATTCAATATGGTGCTAGAAATGTTAGCTGTAAGCAGTAAGAAAAAGAAATTGAAGGAATTAGAATAGGCAAAGAAGAAACTAAGTTATCATTATCACTCTTTGCAGATGATATATTTAGAGAACCCCAGAGATTCAAGCAAAAAACTACTTGAAATAATAAACAATGCTGGCAAAGGTGTAGGTTACAAAATAAACCCACACAAATCTTCTGCATTTCTATATTACTAACAAAGCCCAATAGCAAGAGATAGAATGAGAAATCTCATTTAAAGCTAGAGTAGACACTATAAAATATTTGGGAGTCTACCTGCCAAAACAAATCCAGTAACTATATGAACACAATTACAAAATACTTTTCGCACAAATAAAGTCAGATCTAAGTAAGTGGAAAAACATCAGTTGCTCATGGGGAGGCCAAGCCAATATAATAAAAATGACAATTCTACTTAAATTAACTTTTTTACTAAATTTAATTATTCAGTGCCATATCAATCAAACTATTAGATAACTATTTTCTAGAACTAGAAAAAATATCAAAATTCATCTAAAAGAACAAAAGGTGCAGAATATCAAGGGAACTAATGAAAAGAAATGCTAGGGAAGGTGGCCTAGCTCTACTAGATTTCAAGTTGTATCATAAAGCAGCAATTATCAAAACCACTTGGTACTGGCTAAGAAACAGAAGGGCAGACTGGTGGAATACGTTATGTACTCATCATGACAAAGTAGTCAATGAATATAGCAATCTACTGTTTGATAAACCCAAGGACCCCAGCTTGTGGGATAAGAACTCACTGTCTGACAAAAATTACTGGGAAAACTGGATAACTGTGGCAGAAACTAGGCATAGACCAATGCCTGATACCGTACACAAAAATAAAGTCCAAATAGGTACATGATCTAGGTATAAAGACTGATACTATAAACAAATTAGTAGAGCGAGGAATAGTGTATTTTTCAGATTTATGGAGAAGTGAAGAATTTTTGACTAAAGAAGAGATAGAAAGCATTAGGAAGTGCAAAATGGGTAATTTTGACTATATTAAACTGAAAAGTTTTTGCACAACCAAACCTAATGCAACCAAGATTAGGAGGGAAGCAGAAAACTGGGGAAGAATTTTTGCAACTAGTGTCTGTGATAAAGGCCTTCTAAACTACATAGAGAACTGAGTCAAATGTATAAGAATACAAGTCATTTCTCAATTGATAAATGTCAAAGGATACGAACAGGCAGTTTTCAGAGGAAGAAATTAAAGCTATCTATAGTCATATGAAAAAGTGCTCTAAATCACTATTGATTAGAGAAATGCAAATCAAAACAACTCTGAGACTGGCTATCATGACAAAACAGGAAGATGATAAATGTTGGAGAAGATGTGGCAGAGTTGGAACACTAATTCATTGCTGGTGGATCTGTGAGCTGATCCAACCATTCTGGAGAGCAATTTGGAACTATGCCCAAAGGGCTACAAAAATGTGCATACCCTTTGACTTAGCAATATCGCTTCAAGGGCTGTATCCTCAAGAGATCATAAAAACGGGAAAGGATTTCACATGTACAAAACTATTTATAGCGGTTCTCTTTGTGGTGGCCAAAAACTGGAAATCAAGGGGATGCCCATCATTTGGGGAATAGCTGAATAAATTGTGGTATATGAATGTAATGGAATATTATTGTGCTATAAGAAATGATGAACAGGAAGACTTCAGAGAGTCCTGGAAAGACTCATATGAACTGATGCTGAGTGAAAGGAGCAGAACCAGGAGAACTTTGTACACAGCAACAACCACAGTGTGTGAGGATTTTTTCTGGTAGACTTAGAACTTCATTGCAATGCAACGACTTAAAAAATTCCCAATGGTCTTTTAAGGCAAAATGCCTTCCACATCCAGAGAAAGAACTATGGAATTCAACTGCAGAATGTAGCAGATCGTTTTTTTATATTACGTTTTGGTTTGTTTTATGATTTCTCCCATTCATTTTAATTTTTGTATGCAACATGACTAAGGTAAGGGTGTATTCAGTGGGAATGTACGTATAGAACTTTTATAGAATTATATGCTGTCTTGGGGAGGGAAGGGTGAGGGAGGAGAAAAAAATCTAGGTTATATGGAACTGATTGTGGAGCACTAAAAAAAAAAAAGGCTTGGCAGGATTCTATTTCATTATCGATCCATTTTTCTCCTTGTCACATTACACTAAGTTTTACTGGGTAAGTTATTCTTGGCTGTAAGCCTATATTCTTTTCCTTCTAGAATATTGTATTCCAAGTTCCTTTATGGTGGTGGCTGCTGTAATGCATGTTTCTGACTGTGACTCTTTTGTACTTAAATTCTTTCTGGCTGTTTGCAGTATCTTTTCTTTCATTTGGAAATTCTAGATTTGGAATTTTCATTTTGAGGTTTCTTTCAGGAAATGACTAGTGGATCCTTTCTCTGTCTACTTCATCCTCTGGTTCTAAGAGAACTGAGTAAGTTTCTCTTAAGACTTAAAAATATCATGTCTAAGTTCTTTTTATGGTCATGGTGTTTAGAGTCTAGTGATTATCAACTTTTTCCTCCTCAATCTGTTTTCCAGGTCAGTTTTTTTTTTGCTATGAAACAACTTACATTTTTTCAGCCTTTTGAAAGTTTGTCTTATTATTTCTTGTTGCTCCATGGAGTCCTTGGCTTCTATTCTACTCTTAATTTTCAGGGAGTTTGTTGCTTGGACAAAGTTTTGTACTTCTTGGGTCAAGAAGATAATTCCCTTTCTAATTATTTCATCCATTGCTTTAATTTCTTTTCTACTTTTCTCCTGAAGCTCTTTTATTCCATTTATAAAATCATTTTTGAAGAATGCTAGCTTCACGCTCATCTAGGAATTCTTGTTGAGTTTGTGCTCAACCTATGTTTTTATTTGAGATTGCTTGTAAATGTTTCACAGTAATTCTTTTTTTGCATTTGTATCTTGAGTATCCCTGTAACCACAATTCATTATTTTGGGTTCCTTGTGTTTACTCATTGTTCTAGTTTACTTTATCAGATTTGATGATGGGTTAGACTTTGCTACACTTCCAGAGGAAAGGTCTGGGTTGGTTCTGTTGCTGTTTTTTTGAGGTATTGAGATCTGCGTCTTTCTAGGATCTAAGGGACAGGCTGGAGACCTACAAGCTTTCAATGCATCTAAAATGTGCTTGTCTTGAGCAAAATCTGATCACTGCCTCCCTTGTCTGAGCTCTGCAAGTTCCTAACCTGAATTAGGGTCTGAGCAAGAGTATTCTGTTGTTGGACTCAGCCCTTTCAGTCAGCTTGGAAGCTCTGTTGGTTCAGAATAAGAGAATTGTAGGCTCCCTTTGAGTCATTAATTCCTGCCTTGCTCATTCCTGTACAGGCTGGAATAGATGCAGAAACTAAGATCTTAATTTGATTCTAGGGTCTGAGGCACACTGCTGATACTTGTTTCTGAACTTCATCCTTCCATGGTACACTGGTCAGGGTCTCTCTATCCAAGAATGTTTCCCTCAGGTACAAGTTTCCTTTTCACTCTGTTCTGGATCTGTGAACTTGCAACTGGGTAGTGGGAAGAAAGCTGCCAGTTGGCACCTGTCCCTGTCAAGGTGCTCATCATGGATCTGGAAATCCTTCTTGCCCTGGTGCATAGCTTCTCTCTGAACAATGGAGTGTTTCATTATACAGCATGCTCCTAGCTCTACCAACTCTTACTGCTGAAAAATCTCTCTGCCTGTTCTCCCTAATCTGAAGTAGGCTGGACAAATGACTCCCTTTGAACTTTTTTTATTTCCCCAATTAGGATTTGGTCTTGTGCATTTTCCACATCTATTTGGAAGAGTTTTGTGGAGGGGAGATTGACTGTATTGATTCCTACAAATTCTCCATTTTAATTATGTCCAGATCATATACCTTTCACAGCAACAGATACAAGACATAACCAAACAACAGTCAGAGATAATTACAGAAAATTTAATAGAAGAAAACATTACATGAAACTGAAAAGCTTTTATGGTAACAAAATTAACGTGCCTAGGATAAGAAGGGAAGTAGTTGAATAAAAAAGAAATCTTCGTATCAAATTTCTCTGATAAAGGTTCAGTATCTAAGATGTATAAATAATCAACACCCACCTACTCACACCCCCCCCAATATATGTGATCAAAAGATATGAACAAGTTTTCAAAAAGAAACTGTAAATTAACAACCATATGAGAAAATGCTCCAAATTACTAATCATAAATGAAATGTAAAACAAAACAATCCTGAAGTTTTTCCTCACACCCTAAAAAGCCAAGATGACAAAAGAGAAAAAAATAGTATTAGAGGAGTTGTAGGAAGACAGGCACACCAGAGCATTATTGGTGGGGCTGTGAATCAGCAGGATCATTTTGGAAAGCAACCTGGAATCATGCAAATACAAGTGACTAAATGCCTATACCTTTTCATCCAACAATTCCATTATTAGGGTTATGCTTGGAGGCCATTGATAAGTTCCCAAATATACAAAAATGTTAATAGCAGCAATTTTTGTGACAAGAACTAGAAAAAAGGTAGTCCCTTTGCCCATAAACTGGGCAAAGATGGTCCTTAAATGATGTACACTGCATATATTTTTTTACTTTTAAAATTTCTTCTTTTTCATCATCTTTTAAAAAATGCTAGTTGTTATATGAGACGGCTCTCGGAGATGAGGAATACTGGGGGAAATTGTGGTAATGTAAAAAAGAAGATGAACAAAAATAAACTTTAAAAAAAATAAGGACTAACATGAAAAAAGTCTAAATCACTACTGATTAGAGAAATGCAAAATCAAAACAACTCTGAGGTACCGTATCACTACTATCAGATTGGCTAACATGACAAAACAGGGAAATGATAAATGCTGGAGAAGATGTTGGAAAACTGGAACACTAATGCACTGTTAGTGGAGTTGTGAACTGATCCAACTACTTCTGGAGAGAAATTTGGAACTATGCCCAAAAGGCTATAAAACTGGGCATACCCTTTGACCTAGCAATACCACTTTTAGATTTGTATTCCAAAGAGATCATAAAAATGGGAAAAGGACCCACATGTACAAAAATACAGCACCTCTTTTTGTGGTGGCCAAGAACTGGAAATTGAAGGGATGCCCATCAACTGGAGAATTGCTAAATAAGATGTGGTATATGAATGTAATGGGATACTATTGTTTCTTAAAAAATGATTAGCAGGCAGACCTGAGAAAAACTTGGAAAGACTTATATGAACTGATGCTGAGTGAAGTGAGCAGAACCAGGAAAACATTGTACACAGTCACAGTAACACTGTACAATGACTAATTTTGATAAACTTAGCTCTTCTCAGCAATGCAAGGATTGAGGACAACTCTAACAAAAGATTCAAGAAGGAAAATGCTAATCACATCCAGAGAAAGAACTCTGAAGTCTGAATGCAGATTGAAACATACTATTTGCTCTTTTTTTTTGTTTGTTTCTTTCTTGTGATTCCTTCCATTGGGTCTAAGTCTTTTTTTTTTTTTTAAACAATGACTAATGTGAAAATGTTTAAAATGAATGTATACCTAGAGCCTATATCAGACTGCATACTGACTTTCGGAGGGGGAGAAAATTTAGAACTGAAAATCTTATGAAGTAAATGTTAAAAATGAAAAATAAATCAATAAATCAACAATTTTTTTAAAAAGAAAAAGTACTAATAAGGCTCCTCCCATTACCTTGTCTGGCTGTTTTGTTTTCTTTTTCTTCATTCTTCTTGTATGGGTAGAATACGATGGTATCTTTTCTTCAAACAACTGTCTATTTGTTTCTATTCCAGTCTGCAACTGGAAAATATAAAAGACTAGTTTTTTACAAAGAAAAGTGGGAACTATCATACAAATCCATGACTTGACAACCAAAAATTAGAAAAGTCACTGACAATAAAAAAGAATCATCAGAATCAACTACTAAAATGGATCAAAGCCATAACTGTGCTAACATATCTGCAAAACAGTTATATATGTTCAGCATCTGTAATAGTAATTTAAAATGGAAAGATAGTTCTCATTAATTAATTAAAAGTCCATATGATCTGTTTGGATCAGCTGGAAGTCTGGGTCACATGTAGTGGGAAGAGCTTGCTGAGGAGGTGGTACAGGAAGGGTGAAGCGGAACCAGGAGGAAGTGAGTGGGATCAGGTCAGAGGGGAAAGAACACAGGTCAACTGACGCACTGTGACAGCTGACAGTGAGAAGGCCCTGGCTGAGGGGAGGGGAGGTTTGAGAATGGCTTTGCCTTTTGCTGTGATCATATTTATTAACTTCTTGGTCACCAAGATGGATTTTGCTTTCTGGTTCTGGGATTTGGCTTTCTGGTGTTGAAATAGATGTTTTTCTTCTGCCTTCTATATAGAGTCTTTTATATTTTGTGATTGAGAACTACACTGGCATATTCATAGTCACCACCAGTGCTGTGAATACTGCCTTGGCGATACAGCATTTTATTCCTAATTATCATCACTGTTTTATTATCTACTCTTTTTTTTCTTACTATTTTAATCACGGATACTTCACCTCTTTTTTTTTTTTAATCAGTTCCTTTTATGAAACTGAGTTTTGAAATAAGAACTACATTAGCTACAAACATGTTTGAGCATTTTCTCTTTCCTATTAATACAAAAGAAATGTCTACCTCTCTTTAAAATTCCATATAATTATAAAGACCATTAAATTATGTGTAAACAGGTAACAGGAAAGAGGACAATGGGGAATATGAGCCAATTTAGAAATTTTCCTAAGAAATACCTTTCATTTAGGCCACTAGTGACTACAATCTTCAGCTAATCAGGACATTGATAAAATCATTAATCAATTGTATCTGGAAGATTAGGTTGGGAGGAAAGTTCAAGAGACCACCTGGTGACCTATCAAAGTTAGGGCTTCTCAGTTCACAAACATGAATACAGTTGGGTTATCAGTGTATTAAGGTAAAGGTATAGCCCCAGAAAAACTTGATCTTAATTTTTGAAGGACAGAGGATACAAGAAGGTGGCATGTACGTGAACAGAGCTGGGATCATGACTGAAATCAGGAAAGCCTGGTTCAAATCCTGTAAAGGCAAGTCACTTAACTTTTCACTGCAGAAGGCATTTCCCTTAAGTTGATGTCGTGGAAGCATATTTCTCACTACAATGAAATCAAAGCTAAAAAACAATTCAACTAAATTTAAAAAAAGGAGTGATGAAATCATTTTACCAGCCAATAGGCTAATGTGCTGGCACAGTGTACCACAGGTAATCAGTGAATATATATGTACTAAGTGAAAACTGGTCTCCCTATTAGAGAAGATAAAGAGTTTAGAAGACTACTTTCCAAATTATCAGGGAGGATTCACTCCATTTGCTAAGTATCCACTACTACACATGTTTTCTGTGATCCATTCACTTACTCCACATATCCAATCTGTTGCTAAGTTTTCCCCCTTCTTTCTACTGACATTGCCAGCACCCTAGATAAAGGCCCTCATCACCTCATGCTTAAACTACTGTAGTAACTTCCTAATTGGCCTACCTGCCTTAAGTCTTCTCAGTCCAATCCATCTGCCACACAGCTGCCAAACTGATTTTCCTAAAGGGCAATCCTGATCATGTCAACTCTTCATTCTGTAAGCTCCAGTAGCTTCCTATTACCTCTGGGATCAAATATAAAATCCTTGGCATTTAAAACCTTCACACCTTTCCACTCTTTCTATTCTTTATCCCTTCCTTGTACTAAAAAATTCAGTAATTCTGATTTTCTAGCTATTCCTTGCACATGACACCATATCTTCTATATCTGTGTGCCTTTTCACTGATTGTCTCTCATACCTGGAATTCTCTTTCTCATTATCTCTGCCCCCCTGGCTTCAAGACTTAGATAAATCTCTCCTTATGCAGGAGGCCTTTTCTTATGTCCATTTTCCAATGGTGAACCCTAAAGGAGAAATTAAAAGGAAAAGAACTGGAAACTAAGAGGGTGCTCATCAACAAGAAGAATGGAACAAATATGGCATATAAATGTAAAGGAATACTGTTGCCTTGGAGGAAATGATAAAAAATGTTTTCAGAGAATCTTGAGAAAACTTCTGTAAACTGATGCAAAATCAAGTGAGCAGACTAGGAGAACAATTTATATTATAACCACAACATGGTAAAGAAGCACATCTTTGAAAGCCTTAAGGTCTTGGGTCATAGCAATGATCAAACATGAATCCGGATGGTGACATCCTGACAAAGAGGTGCCATCTAAAGGTACATAATGATACATATTTTCAGACACCACCCTATCCTGGCTAGGTGGTACAGTGGATAAGAGCACTGTGCCTGGAATAAGGAAAATCTGAATTCAAATCTAATCAGATTCTTACTGTGTGATCCTGGGCAAGTCACTTAATCACTTTTTGCTTCAGTTTCCTCAACTGTAAAATGGTGATAATAACAGTACCTATCTCACAGAGTTGTTGTGAGAACTGAATGAAATAATATTTGTAAAGCTTAGTACAATGCCTGTCACATCGTAAGTGATTAATAAATGCTTGTTTCCTCCTTGTATAGATTTATTTCACTTATTTGATAGAAAGGTGTTTTGTTTTTTTTGTAATGGGAAGAAAGGGGTAGATGAAAAATGTTCATGTGAGGAAGAGGGGGTGGGGCAGCAATCAACAATAGTGATGCCCTTCCAAAAAAAGATAAGAGTGTGTTATTGAAACATTTAAAGAAATGCACAGAACTGAAGGATACATAGACAAGCAGGACTGCTTTTAAAGTAATGTATTGAATGTATTATATACTAAAAATAGTTGTTAAGTACAACACTCTTGTGTTCTACAATACTATGTATTTGGAAATACTTTTTTTGGTGTTTAAGTTAAGAATAAAGTTTTTTAAAACGGGGTGAAGAAAAAAAAGGCAGAATACTGAAGCTTCATCTCTGAAATAGATTGCAGCTCTTTAAGTTAACTGTAAGTCACTTATTCAAGCCCCTTAAGAACTCTGGCTAAATCTGGTTGTTGAGTTAGTTCAGACTATGGACCCCCTGAGAGCTCAACCCCAGATCCAGGTGAAACCACAAAGACAGAAAAGAGCTGGCTGAGATAGATGAGACAAACTGTTCTTACGGACCTATTTCTTACACGAAATCTCATGTTACCAGCTTTCCTTTGCCCATATTCTGACTATGTTCTTAAAAGGCTTGTCAGAAAATTATTCCCCATAAAATTTTTATGGTCTTATGAAGGAGGAAGATAAAATTCTAACAGCTCAGACATCCTAGGACAGCAAATCCAAGGAAAGCCTTGGAAAATTCTTAAAAAACTTGAAAATGTTCTTAAAAAATTCTGTTACTGAAGAAGTGTTTGAAATCTCAGCAACCATTAAGTACATTCATCCAAAAATGTTACTGAGGAAAAGCTTGAAAGACTGGTTGGATGGCATGATTACCTTTAAAAAAAAAAAAACAAACCAAAAGCCAGTGCCTAAAAAAGTTTTGGTTACCTTGTTACTAACTGGTACATAAATGGGACAAATTTTGGGACAAACCCAAAACATGGTTATATTTCAGCAGGAGCTATTTATAAGTACATGCCAAAGCAGTGTTTCAACATGGTTATTAAAGTATACCTACCACTTTATTTCAGAGAGCTACTCATATCATAAATTAAAAAGTCAACTAATCATTCTTTATGATCTAACTAATTAGGCTATGAATTTCATACTGTGCCTCTGCATATAACTTTTCCACAACAACAAACAAACAAACATAAGGCTGTTCTTAGTATGTTATGATTCTGGTAATTTTACTCAACATCCATACTATAGGAGATGAACATTCTATTGTCTTTTAAACAAGTTGTAAGCACTTTTAGGTTAATATATAAAAGGTAAACATTTTATTAACTATATGTATACATAACATGATTTTCTAAACAAAGAAGAGTAGAATCTTTTCTATTTTTTTTAACTGTAGATACCTGGGCTGCTTTTTCCTGCATGCGTTTTCTTTCTTTTTCTTCTTCACGGAGTTTTGCTTCTAGTTCTTGCATTTTTTTCTAGTAATAGGTAAAAAAGGATTAATAATGAAGCAAAAAATTGGATCTCCTTCCTGCTACCCACCAATATTACAATTTTAAGGCACAAAGGTAATACAGATGACCCATTATTATTCAGTAGGATGTTTGTTTTTGTTATGCTTTCTGTTGTGATGAATGGATTTGCCTTGATTCCTCTATGCTTTTTTTAACTTTTGCCTTAAATTTATTACTTTCAACATAAAGTTGGCTTAGCAACTTGAGAAGAAAAAAAAACAACAAATTAACACTAACAAATCTTTCTCCCCTCCTCCTTGGAAGAAGTCTTATTACTGGCAAAATGACTTATTATAATTATCTATCTTTAAGACTTGACATAAATCTTAAGGTAGTACATAAATATGGTTTGGTTATTATTATTCTTATTAGAACCAATGGTAATATTTATAAATTCTTATGAAATTTTCATAGAAAAATGTTTGTAAAACTTTGAGTATAAAGGTTATTGATTTGTTTTGATTTGTAATTTAACCATGTCATAGCACCAATTTATTTCTTTAGCAGTTGGAAAAATGCGTAGGTGAAGCTTTAAGAAAAAATGACTTCAAACCTTTAGAACAGTTTCTGCAGATGGAAAATTATGAAGATATCACACTTAAATGCAGCAGTTTTTTCAGCAAGTTGGACAACCTTATGTGCAAGGTAAAATTTCAATTCTAAAAAAAAGACTGAATGTCACACCACTATTAACAAGTGACTATTTTGTTTAAATGTTCCTGCCAGAAAGGAGCTTGTCATTAAAAGAATCAAATTAAAGTGTTTAAAACAGCTATTTTAAAACATCTTTAAAATGCCTTGTTTTCTGACCAAAGTGATTTAAAAACTTTGGGAATATTTGCTTAACTTGTATTTTCAATGTAAGAAAATGTTTTGGTTCTTCCAAGTAAAATATGCGAAATGCAATGTCTGCACAGGATTACTATACTGACCAATATCTTTGTTGAAAATAGTTCAACTAGTTGTTTGATATCGAGCATATAAAACTACTGCTTAACTCATTTTCAAACTTTTAAACTAGCTTTTATATAGACATACATGAGGTTTAAAATCTTGAGTTGATTTTATTATTAACATCTTAAGCATAATCTTTATACATACATATAAATGTATATATACATATATACACACACACATACCTACACATATGTATATATTTTTTCTCCCAGTTATATGCTGAAACAATTTTTAACACTTTAAAAAAAAGTTTTGAGTTCCAAATCCTATCCCTTCCTCCCCTCTCCCTAAGACAGTAAACAATCATATACAGGTATACATGTGCAATCATGTAAAACATTTCTATGTTAGTCATTTTGTACAAGAACATTCGAATTAAAGAAAGAGAACAAAAGAAAAAAAATGAAAAATAGCATGCTTCAATCTGTAGTCAAACAGTACCAGTTCTTTCTCTGGAGGCAGACAGCATTCTTCATCACTAGTCCTTTGAAATTGTCTTAGATCATTGTATTGCTGGGGACAGCTAAAGTTATTCACAGTTCTTCACAGTACAATATTGCTGTTACTGTGTGCAACATTCTCCTGGTTCTGTTCGCTTCATTTTGCATCAGCTCACGTAAGTCTTTCTAGGTTTTTCTGAAAACATCCTGCTTGTCATTTCTTATAGCATAATAATATTCCATCACAACCATATACCACAGCTTGTTTAGCCATTCCCCTATTGATGGGCATTCCTCTGATTTTCAATTCTTAGCATTCTCTTTTCTCTGAAAAAGAGGTGACTTCTTCTGGCCCTAAGTCCTGTACTTGTTCCCTTGTTAATGATGGGGTAGACACTCTGGGAACCTTCTACTCTAAACTTTCTTTATAATCAATGGCAGGCATCTGTGTAAGGCTGGATAGGGCCATGAGTGCAGCCTGCAAATAAGAAACAAGGATTTTTCTGCGTAAAGGTAAATATGTGCCTGATAAAAAACCAGAACCTGGGATATCAGTATTATTGACAATAAGCAATAAGCAAAAAACCCAGGGAAAATCTTATTTGTTATATTTTTAAAGTATCAACTTCAAAATGTGCTAAAAAAAATTTCTCCCAATGGTCTTAGGAAGTAATTCTTAAATTAGGGTTACAAATTTATTTTTCAATTTTCCTATACCTGAGCATTTCCTTCTATTAAGATTCTTTACATCCCTTTGGCTAGAGAAGAAGAATACTCAGTAATACCCTTCTGCAAACAAGGAAATTTTATTCTAATGAAGACAAAATCATTTGCTGACCTCTGCAAGAGCCTGCATGGCAGTAAGTTTGTTATATTCCTGCTCAAGGATATCTAGTTTTTCAAGTTGGTTCTCAACATGCATTTGACCCTGCTGCTGGTCTCTCTCTATTGAATTCTGGAAAAGAACATCAGAAAAAACAAAAACCAAATAAAATTGAAAATGTGACCATCAAAACACAGAGAGAAATATCTATGGATGTTTTATAAAATACAATGCATGTTTATCTTCTGCCAGTTAGTAAAAAGCTAACTATAAATTTCTAATTCGAAGATAATTTTAACTCTAGGTAAACGATCAGTTACAAGATGAAAAATGTGGGTTTCATTTAACACATTATAGCTTAATGGTGTAATGCCATCTTTATTGAAAACCTGTTGCACAGACCAAGGTTATTCCTAAGTCCTGAAGGGTAGGCAAAGATAAATAGTGCTATGCTATATCTTAAATGAATTATTAACAAAAACATATGCTTTCAATAGTTTCTCCCCATATAATCAATATCTCAAGGACATTTTTGTTTTGGTTATTTATTATTATTCATACAACCATATTTGAAAGAAATATATAACTTCTTTTTCATGCTAAGTTTTCAGGAAGGAGGAAGAGGTTTGAAAAAACTGCTTCCAAAAAAGATTAAATCAATTCAACAAGTATTTACTAAATTCCTATTATGAGGCAGGCACTGTGCTTACATATTGGAAGTACAAAGACAGCAGTGATAGTCATTGGCCTCAAGAATCTTACATTCTACTAGGAGACAACATATTTACAAGGCTAGGCAAGCACAAAATGTACAAAGTAAATACCAAGCAATGTGGAAGAAGGAGAATGCTAACAAATGGGGGAATTGGGAAAGGCTCTCAAGGTGCTAGTTAGGAAAGAAAATAATTCTGTTTTTAGTTGATTCTAAGACATAGCAAAGTAAAGGGTGAAAAATGGTCCTAAGATGGTCTTTAAGAATCATATTCAAAAAAGTACTTAAATGTAGAAACAACATCCATCTCATATAAACAGGCATTCTTTTAAATGTAATTTGGCAGTCTTTATGGCATAATGGAAAGAACTCTGTATTTGGAATCAAGAGACTCCAGTTCTAGCTTTACTTACTCATGCTGTAAGCTGAGACAATTTTGTCTTTCTAGGCCTGAGTTTCCTATCTGTAAAATTACAAAACAGGCTTAGATAACCTTTCCCTTTAAAACTGTACAA
Organism: Notamacropus eugenii; assembly: GCF_028372415.1. Taxonomy (NCBI): domain Eukaryota; kingdom Metazoa; phylum Chordata; class Mammalia; order Diprotodontia; family Macropodidae; genus Notamacropus; species Notamacropus eugenii. Next base: position 162,322,826 of record NC_092876.1, read on the forward strand.
TAATTCTAATTGGAAGCCTCATAAAATTTATTAAAACAATATTCTATTTTTTAACTTGAAATATTTTTATGACTTTCTAAAGCAGAGGTGTCAAACATTAGGCTCAAAACCTGCATGTGGCCCACAATACTCCCTACTGCTGCCCAAACCAGATAAAAATGTAACTGGGAAACTGTCAGCGAAATAAGTAAAAATACAATAAAATATAAAAACATTACATTTCTAAACTAAATCAATGAGGCCTGCAGAGATCCTTATGTCCATTCAATTTAATTACATTTTGAGTTGTATACCACTGCTCCACAGAGCTATTAGAACAGCTGCATTCTCTCTCACTAACCTGCCTAAAATATAGGGTTTAAAAAAACTCAAATTGCTCCATCCTTCAGCTTAATAAATTAAATCCAACTTCCTAGAACTACTCTTAAATCCATTAACTCTACCATTGCTTTTTCAACTTTGTTTCTCATTCCAGCTCTGCTCTAGCCAGGCTGGTCTCTACCATGCCATACACACAGTTCTACATTTATGGATTTGATTTGCTCATTTTATCCTTTTGTGTTGGAACACCTTCCTACTGTTGATGTAAAGTCACCACAGAATTCCTATACTTTCTTAGAGATCTTAAGCAAAAAGTATCCCCATAATACGTGCTTGTACAGGGCTCCAGACACAAGTAGCATTTTAGGTATGATGAGTGAAGTCTTGAAATCCCAAAATTGGTGATCCTTCCTGTAATTCTGGATTGCTCAGCACTGCAAAGAATCTGTACTCCAGTATTGTTTATATCTTATGTTGGCTTTATTCAAATATTTCATATGGATTGTAGCGGTGTAAATAGAGACTTTTACCCTGAATTCTGACCCAGATAATTGATATCTGTGGCTTTCTTTTTCTTTCTGTGTCTATAGAAGTGTTATCTGTGTGTATGTAAATATGTATAGCAGAGTAGAGCGAACAGAGTAGAGCCATGTTTACATGTCTCAGAGGAAGGACGGGGAGGGAGGGAGGAAAACAGGGAGGCGGGGGGAGAGGGGGAGAGAGAGGGAGAGAGGGAAAGAGCAAGCGAGAGCGCACATACTGCCTTGTATGTAGCAGGTTGATAAATAAATAAATGCTGGTTGAATCTGAATCATGGGAACATCTATATTTTAACCAGTACAGAATGTCTTCTCTCCCAAGTATCCTCCATTTTGGGGGATGATTTATAGGTTCTCTTAGAGAGAACAGGCTTAATGAATAGTTTCTGAATGCACATTCCCTTTTTTCCAGTATATTTAATAGATTCTGCACATCACTCTAAACACATTAAAATGAAAACTAAAACATCTACCACTCTGTGAACCTGACCTAGTAAGTTTTGTTTCAAAACATGTATCTTGCTGGAATTCAAAACTAGTTTTGTAAGATTACGTGGAAAAATAACTAGTATCACCATCATATTTATTGAGCAAGTACCTACCATTATGAGGCACTATGTTAAGAACTCAGGGTACAAAGAAATATAAAACAAGACATGGATTAGCCACAAAGAATGTAAAACCGATATACACACAAAAGTAAGTAACAGTATTATTATCTAGATAAGATAGCCCAAGAAAGAGAGGGTTACTCTGGAAATTAGGTACATTTTTCTGACCAGCATAATTATCCAAACAGGCAATTCTAGTAACATGAAATTGAAAAATTTTTGTACAAACAAAATCAATTCATTTGAAGGCAACTGGGGGGAGAAGATAGGGGTAATCTTTACAGCAAGTTCCTCTCTCAGATATTCAAGATATATGGGGAATTGGAATAAATGGTGGGCTACGCAGGCAGCAACAATGGTGGGAGCCCAATTCCCAAGAAAGGTAACGGCAATGAATCCTTGGGCAGAAAAAGATCACAGAGGGCCCCTATACTAGCAGTATGATTAGAAACTGGCTCCATCTGCCAACTCTGTTGGTCATTACCCAGTTCCAGGTCACCATTCCAGGGTGGTGAGAGGTGATTATGGTTGAAAGGGAGTGGGAATAAAGAGCAAGAAACAAGTTTCAGAACCATAGCTGTGTGGTTTTGAACCCAAGAGAAAAAAAATGAGAGGCATGATGCAACAAGTTTATATCTACAAAAAGGAGGGAAGTATTCGTAAGTGTTCATGAATCTGCTCCAGAAAGTGCTAAAGTAACCTCTCAAGTGTGTGATCAGGGAATTGAATAAATGGAAAAGTAGCTAAGTACTCCCCACCCTCAACATCTTGGGCATCCAGTGTCACCAGGTTTCTGAGCAACCATGGAAAGCTACACCTGGCTGGGCCATGCCACGCCAGATAGGAAGCCCTCAGTTTGGACTGGGGCCAGAGATTCACCGTGATCCTTTTCTATGGGGAACAGTTCAGCCATGGAGCTACAAGGCATATTAGAGATGGCAAGGTGACCTTTTCACTTTTTTACCTCCATATTCTTTTGACATTGTTTTCCCTACCCCTCCTGCTCCCATCCTGTCTGGCACTGCTTCTCCTCTACCTTGCATTTTATGGGTTATTTTATGGTAATGTGTTAGGAAAAGTGAATTATTGTCAGAATGTTTTGTTTTACTGTATGCAGAAAAGTGTATTTTTAGCAATCTCTAGTAAAAAATTAGTTTTTGGTGGTTGTGGGAACCTAACCCTTTATTTCTCATAGGTTCAATTTATTAACATTCATGTTTTTGAGTTTCATGCTATTTTCTGGGAACATGACATCTGTAAAAATCGAGAACTGACTATACAAGATAAATAGGAAATAAGTGTAAATCAAAACAAGCCTGAAATTTTAACCTCATACTCTGAAAGCTATCAAAGATGACAAAAAATAAGAATAGTTAATGTTGATGGGGTTGTATGAAAATAGGCACACTACTACATTGTTAGTAGAACTGTGAATCAGTACAACCATTCTGGAAAGCAATTTGGAATTATGCAAATAAAATGACTAAAATGTTCATACTCTGACCCACAGTTTCCATTACCAGGGTAATATCCCAATGAGGTCACTGGTAGGAAGAAAATTTCATATACTCTAAAATACTCATTGCAGTACTTTTTGTGATAACAAACAATCTGAAGCAAAGTAGATGCTCATGGACTGGAGAATGGTTAAACAAACTGTAGTATATGTAATGGGATATTACTGTAAGAAATACTGTGCTGTAAGAAATGATGAATGTGATGAACACAGAGAAACCAAGATTTACATGAGCTGATACATACAGAGTAGAGTAAGGAGAAATAATAAACAAAATGCAAACAATATAAATGACAAAAACAAAAAAACACAAAACAAGCAAACGTGAATTTTAAAATATTACAGGAATAAACATCACCCCTCCCCCACTCTTAGATTTAGGGAGCTACCCCTTTGGGGAGGTAAAAGATTCACAGGTGTGTAACACTGCATTTTTTTTTTGACATTTTATTTAGCTTTGCTAGGTTTTTTCTCCCTTTCCTTCCCTTTTTTTCTTTAAAATTATTCAATAAGACAGCTCCTTGGGGAGATTTAACCAATGTAAGAACAAAAAATGACTCTCTTCTCTATGTGTGTGTATGTATATATACACATATATACATGTATATATGTATACATACATACTCTTTCTCATTTATTTATTTTGAGCAGAGGCTACTGCAATAATCCAAGTGAGAGGTACCTGAACTAAGGTGGTGGCCATATAAATTAAGAGAAGGGGACAGATGTGAGCAATGTTGTAGAAGGAGAAGTGACAAAATCTCACAATTGACTAGATATATGAGATGAAGCAGAACAAATAGATAAGGATACCACTGAGGTTATTAACCCGATGACTTGGGAGGGCTGATACTACCCTTGACAATAGGGCAGGTTCTGAAGAGAGGTGTGTTTTCAGGGAAAGATTCTATTCTGTTTGGACATGCTGAACTGAAAATGGCTATGAGACATTCAATTTTAAATGACCAAAATCTGGTAGTTATTTGTACAGAAATGAAAACCGAATCTATGGGAGCTGAAGTGAAAAGTAAGAAAAGGGCAGAGGAACCACAACAGTGCCTTGGAATATACCTATAATCAGGAGGTGATGAATCTACAAAAGAACAGTATCACAAAATCCAGAGAGAAGAGAGTAACTAGGTGGAGAATATCCATCCAGAGAGTAAGATTATCTAGGTCAGAAGTAATCAAACACATGGTCTGCATGTTGAAAGAGGCCCACAGCATTGCTGAGTGCAGCTTGAACCAGATTAATAAGTAACTGAGAAATATTTGACAAAATAAATGAAAATATAATAAAATGTAATATTTCATTTTCAAATAAGTCAATATGAAGCCGACAAGGATCCTTATGTACAGGCTGCCATCTCTATCTGAGTCTGACCATTGATATAGGTGGTCAACACTGATGTGCTACAAAGAGGTCAAGAAGGATAAGAATGAGAAAAGGTTATCAGAACTGGTAATTAAGAAATTACTGGAAAATTTGGAGAGAGGAGTTTGAGTTAAGAGATCAAGTCAGCAGCCATACTTGCAAAGGAGTGAGAAAACAGTGAGAGGAGAGGCAATTAGTATAGATGGCTTAGGAGTTTGGTTTTTAAAAGTATGAATTATGAAGACAGTATGGTCTATTGGGCTTGTATGTACACACATGCGTTATATGCCTGGAGGGTGGGGAGGTAAGGAGAAATATGAATGTGCTTTTTAGGCAGCAGGGAAAGAAATAGTAGTGTCTTAAGATCAGGAGGGCAGAAAAATGATTATGAGACATTCTGCTAAAGAATTAGGGAAGAACAAAGTAAATTGTAAAGCTATACAATCCGTGGAATCCAGAAAAGAATACTGTTCTAAAGAAAAGATTGCTTGTTAATTTGAACTGCCCTGTGCTTCGGCTCATGCCATTCCATTTACTTAAAACACCCTTTCTTTCCCACCCTACACCCTGAACTGACTATTCAAATTTATTTTTTTCAAGACCAAACTCAACTACCTCTTCCCTCCATGAAGCTACTATTCCCAACAAAGTTTCTCCTTCCTCAAAATTCTTAGCTTTATCATATTTTATTACAAATTATTACTTATTTTAAGTATTTATTTACCATATTTTATTTAAATTATTTACAGATTTACTAAGTCCCTCTTATCATATTTTAATCTTAAGAGTGAGAATCTCTTGTTTGATTTTCCTTAACGTTTGAGCATTTCAAGTGCTTAATAAGTGTCTGTCACTAATGCATTGAATAAAAACCAAACTCTTTAGTTTGACTTTCATAATATATAGGATAAAAGTAAAATTTCTCAGTCAAGTTTATAAGGGTCTTCATAATCTGGTCCTAATTTATCTTCCCTTTAGTCCCTGAACTAAACATTCCATTTTAACCAGAATAATTTCTCCATGTTCCTGCAACATGTCACACTCAGCTTGGCTTTGATGCTTTTATTGTGTGCTCCCTATGTTGTCTTCTCCACTTGCTTGTCACTAATCCAAGTCCAAGTTCCATGAAACTTTCCTTCATCACTCTAGTCCACGTAGACCCCTCTGATCTTCCAAACTGGTATTGCTTGCTTGCTTTTCTATGTGTTCTCAGAAAAGTGATGTTCTTAAATGATATGTTTGTTATTACTTGTTATTTACAACTTTTAAGAAGAATTTATTAAGCACTTACTTAGCAGAGTCCTTGTACTAAGAGCTGGGACAGTCTTCATAATATCTGGAAATGTGCTATGAATGTCCATAGTAGGTTTTCAAATGTTTGTTGAATACATGAAAACTAAAATTAAGACTTCTCTTCAAGGTTCTCTTCCATTTTACTGCTACTGTTCAAAACCTCAAATCTACCCCCTCTGTCCACAAAGGTATCACCTTTGGAGCACCTTTTGGGTGCTCTGCCCAAAGAAATGTAAATTTTGATCTTTGAAAATTTTTTTCCCTTAAGGACCGCCTTAAAGCCAAATTACTCAGGTTCTCATAGATTGTCCAACAATTAAGTCCCAGGCCAGGGCCTACTTGGTCATTACTTGGGCCCTGATTGCCTCTGAGTGAATGTAAATAGCAATTGTTTTTGTTTCAGCCAGAAATCCTACGGGCTTTCCTTCCCAGATAGATTTTTTTTTTTTACTAGATAAAGAGGACATTCTCTGCCTTATTTCTTACCTAGCCTTAATCACTGCATGAGCACTGCCTCAATCATACTGAGATCTGTTGAAGACCTTAGCTTATAAAGGCCAAGGTCTCCCACTGCATCTAGGACCATCTGCCTTCATCCTGATCTGCATCTCAACATTGGACCCAGATGGCTATGGAGGAGAGAGTGAGGCTGGTAACTTTGCACAGCCCTCCCTCACTTAAATCCAATTCACTTGCAAGTCATGGCATCATCTCCCTGATGCCACAATCCTCTTTAGAAACGAAGGGCAAACAACAACCACCATTCAAAAGAAACCACGAACTTCACAAAAATAATACAATTAATTCTCTTCAGGGAAAAAAGAAATTAATGTCAACTTCTTTACAACTTAACATCTATACATATTTAGAAGAGCACAAAACTATACCTGTTTTTCCAAGACTGTTGTCCTCTCATTTTTAGCATGTTTTATCATGTCTCTCATGTATTCCAATTGTTTTTCTAAAAGATTACATTTACTTTCTGCAGCTAACAACTGGGACGTCAGTTCTAAAGAGAGCAAAAGAAAAACTGGGTATTAGCCCACTTGTCTTGATGCAGTTTAAATATCAGTAATGAAACTGTAGTTCCTAAATATTAAGAAGGAAGATCCCCAATGCCACTAGAAATCTACTTCCAAATAACCTCAGGGTCATCAGTTGTACTCTAATCAATCCTATGTTGTGATAATATTTAATATAAATTTTAGACTTTAATAAGGTTCAAAGTTTGAATTAAGAAGAGCCTGAACCTAATAGTCCCCTTTGTTTAACTTATAGGATGCCTTTTGATGTCAAGCAAATGGGACTTCCTTACCAGACCCTTCTTCTAGTATCCTAGTGATAAGAGAAAAACACAGATACCTTGGGTTGTAACTTCAGCTTTGTCAACTCTGTTAAGATAAACAACTTCAAAGGCATGCTAGGGAAAGAAGATGCCCAGAGCTTGGGATCATAAAACCCAACTGATGCTACTTTGTTTTCAGTGTGTTTATCTAAGAGAACTCCTTTCTCACGGCAAAATGTATATAAGCCAGAAGATTTCTGTACTGGGTAGCCAGAACATTTCTGGCTCCATAATGCATTATGTTATCGTTGTCTTTAATAGGGAATTGATTAATTAATTAATTAAATCATAAAATGTATGCATTTAGCTTGTTGCCTTTTCTTAACAAGTTTTCAGGTCAACAGTTGCAATAAGGTGGCAACGGCTTTATGATGCAATCTTAGCATCCTAAGTCCTTAATAAACAAATATACCTGGTTCATTATAATTTCAGAATACCTATATAAAACTAGAGCACCAATAACTACTAAAGTTCTGCAGAATTTTGTTAAGACCTTTAAAACAAGCCCTTGGAATAACTTCTCAATTATGACCTATGATGTTCATTACTATCTTCATAGTTAAACAAACCTTGATTGTGTCTTGACTCTTCATTCCTTGAGTTCTCCCTTTCTTGTATTTGTTCATCCAGCACTTTCTTGTATTCACTTGTTTCCCTAGATAATGTTTTCACACTTTCTTCTGCTTGAATCCGTTCAAGCTCTAAACGTCGAATCTTCTCTTGAAGATTCTTCAGTGCAGAAAATATGGCTGTCAAATCAAAACACTTTGCCATTAAAAGACACTGTACATACAATATTTGAGATGTTAGTTTTTTGAGAGTAATGAACTATTAGAAGTATGGCTGACATGTTTAATAGAATATTCTTTGGGTTCAGTGATCTCTCAGCATTATTTTCACTTATACACATCAAGTCACATAGTATCTACTAATAGTGCTAATGGTCACACAATTAACCAGTACTAAAAAAAAAAGAAAAAAAAATTTAAGCAAGAGCTAGTGGCTACTAATTGATGTCGTACTGACATTCTTATACAAAATTTTAGCAAAAGAACGGAAAATTTTGAGTTATTTTACTTTTAGATTATACAAAGTTCCCATAGAATATCTACCACATTCTTTCTTTCAAAGTTTCTATTTGCACATATTGCCAGGGCTTCAATGATGTTTTTCTTCCCTAATCCCAAATCAGAAATGATTAGTGAGGCAGGCGAGCACAGGGTAAAGATAAAGAGCACAAAACTTTCCTGCTAAATATGGATTTATGGAATCTAATGTCAAATCTTAGCTCTGTCACTTAGTATGTAAGTGCAGACAATTCTTGCTTTACCTAAGTGGACTGTTTCACAGGTGTCTACATAAAATGATTTTTATGTAAAGTAAATTTGCCCACTGATGTGGGGAAGGGAAGGAGGAAGAAAAGAAGGAAGGAAGCTACATGTCTATGGAAGGAGGGGGCTGGCACATGGTTCAAGGACACATGGGGGCAATGGCCACCCATGTGGGGGTCTGCCTGGTTGGAACCTAGAGGAAGAACATGTGGAGGGAGGATGTTTGGAGGGATGGTATGGAAACAGAGGGAGCATGGGCAACACACAGGGGCCGGGGCCAGAGAAGAGGTACCTGAGAGCAGAGGGTCAAAAGCCAGACCTGAGGGGCTAGAAATGCAGGTGGGGGCAAAGGTCTCCTCTCTTGGAACTGGAGGTGTCAAGTCAAGCTCTTAATTGAGGATCCAGTAGCAATAGTTTCTCTGTGTCTGTGTAATGTAATTTATGTAAATCGAGAACCTTCTATATAACTGTGGGCTAATCACTTGATCTTTTGGGGATTCATTTCCTTAACTGTAGAATAAGAAAAAATAGTTTCTGACATGCTCTCAGCTCTAGTCATCATGATGACTCTTTCCAGGGATTAGTTCACTCTACATATACTGCAACCTACCTACCTGATAACTCATTGCGTAAAAACATCTGTGTACATCTTACCTGCTCCATTCTTATTCAACTTTGAATTTGGCATGATATCTTATGGGCACTAAACTCCTGAGTGAATGAATAAAAGATCTATTTTGGGAAGTAGAAGAGTCTTTATCTTTTAACATAGCATGGGAAGTGTTGGACTTGGAATCAAGAGAACCTAGGCTCAAATATTGGCTCAGCTATTTACTAGTTGTGTGGCAACAAGAAATTCACAATCTCTTGAGGCCTCTGAGTATCCTCATTTGTAACATGCAAGGGTTGGATTACACAGCCTAGAGCCTATAAAGCATCTTTTTCTAGTTCTAAATCTATGATTCTGACAAGAATTATGGCTCATACAACTTCTTTTCTGTCTAAAGTGGGTATTCAACACTTGGTTAATTCTAAGAAAGTGTTTCCTTAGCGTTTTTTTATATCTTCTTAATAATGGTATCCATCTTCTCATTTTGTATAAAGGAGTATGAAAAACTATCATTAAAAGGACTGGTTTCATAATTTATTATTTTGAGAAGTAGAGATACTTAGGCAATATGCTTTCCTTAATTAGGTTACAAATTTGTTTTTTCAATAAATCCTACTGAAGAATTTAGTAGTTTTACATAAACCAGATATTTTCTAACTTGTAAAACAAGGAAGCTAGCACACCTTGCTATTAGCAATCAATGTTCAAGCCCTACAAATTACAAAAACAGCAGGCAAGCAAAGGAAACGCTAATAAAGTTGTCTGACTGTAGATGCAAATCTTATTTTGACAAAATGCTTAGTATGTTCAAAGAATTTCAATCTCTGAGGGGCAGAGCCAAGGAGATAAAGGCAGGGACTTGCTTAAGCTTTCCCAAATTCCCCTCTAAATAACTTCAAATAATACCTCAAAATGAATTCTGGAGTGGCAGAACCCACAAAAGAATGGGATGAAACAATTTTGTAGCCCAAGACAACTTAGAAAGTCACTAAGAAAGAACTTAGAAGGTCAGTAGGAAAAGTCTGTCTCATTGGGGTGAAAGAAGAGCATAGGTCAATGCAGGTAACATCTCAGCAAGCTGGGAGCAGATGACATCTCAGCAAGCAAGCAGCAGAACTTGGGGGCACCTGAATCAGCAGTGGCCTCTGGAGTTCTCAGCCCACAGATAATAAGGCGGTCAGACAAATAGTCAAAAGATTACAAGGGTCTCTTTGCTGGCACTGGGGGCAGAATTTTATTGCACTGGACATGCATAGATCTGAGTCACAGTCCCAGGGTGAAGAAGAACATTAATTAGCACACCAGCTTGTGACTAGAGGGAAACAAGGACCCTGCTAAAAGTTCTAGGGCAAAAGAGTGCCTGTGGTTGCTCACAGATCAAAAGAGTAAACAAACCTCTCCTTAGATCATACTATCTTGGAAGAACTGAAAACTTACCCCCAGAACAACCTATAAAAACAGCTGCATGTAAAACTCAAAATGGGACCATGTCTCTTCCCACAGGAATAGGAGCAGAGACCAACTTTGACAAAAAGGCAAAAGTCAAGAAATAGGCTAGAAAAATAAACCAAAAAAGAACCAGACCAGAGAAAGTTATATGATAACAGGGAAGATCAAAATAAACGTACAAGAAGACAACAAAGAAAAATAAACACTCAAAAAAGAACTGACCAGAGAAAGTTATATAACAGGGAAGATCAAACTAGGTTCAGAAGAAGATAACAAAGTCAACATCACTACATCCAAAACCTCAAAGAAAAATGTGGACTGGTCTCAGGTCTAAAAAGAATTCTTGGACAAGCTCAACAAAGATTTTAAAAAGCAAGTAAGAAAGGTGGAGGAAAAACTGGGAAAAGAAATGACAGTGATACAAAAAAAGCATGGGGAAAAAAGTCAATAGCTTTGGAAAGGAGATAGAAAAAAAACCTACTGAAGAAAGTAACACTTTAAAAAACAAAATAAGTCAAATAGCAAAAGAGGCACAAAAGTCAACAGAGTAACTCCTTAAAAAGCAGAATTGGCCAAATGGAAGAGAATATATATAAAAATTCACTGAAGAAAAGACCTTAAAAAGTAGAATTGGCCAAATGGAAAGAGGTACAAAAGTTCAATGAAGAAAAAAACAATTTCTTAAAAATCAGAATTAGAAGCTAACAACTCCATGAAATATCAAGAAACAATAAAACAAAGTCAAAATAACGAAAACATAGAAGACAATATGAAATATCTTGCTAGAAAAAATGACCTGAAAAACAGACCCAGAAGAAATGATTTAAGAATTACTGGACTACCTGAAAGCCATGATCAAAAAAAAAAAAAGCCTGGGTATCACCTTACAAGAAATTATCCAGGAAAAGTGCCTTGATATCCTAGAGCCAGAGGGTAAAGTTGAAACTGAAAAAATCCACTCAGCACTTTTTGGAAGAGATTCCAAAATGGAAACTCCCAGGAATATTTTGACCAAATTCCAGGGCTCCCAAGTCAAGGAGAAAATACTGCAAGCAACCAAAAAGAAACAATTCAAATACTGCAGAGCTACAGTCAGGATAACAAAAGATTTAGCAGCTTCTTTACTAAAAGACTGGAGGGCTTAGAATATGATATTCTGCAGTGCAAAGGAGAAAGGATTACAACCAAGAATCACCTACACAGTGAAACTAAGTATAACCCTTCAGGGGAAAAAATGAAATAGAAGATTTTTGAAGTATTTCTGATGAAAAGACCAGAGCTGAACAGAAAATTTGACTTTCAAATACAAGACACAAGAGAAGCACAAAAAGGTAAACAGGAAAGAGAAATCATAAGAGATTCAATAAGGTTAAACTGTTTATATTCTTACATGGGGAGATGGCAACTATAACTCCTAAAAAACTTTAATTATTATTAGGGCATTTAGAAAGAGGTAGAAGTTGACTATGACAGGATATTAAAAAATAAAATTATGGGGTGAAGAGGAATGCACTGGGAGAAAGGGAAAGGAAAAGGTTGAATGGGGTAAATTATCTTGCATAAAAAGAAGTATGAAAGAGCTTTCACAGGAGAAGGGAAGATTGGAAAGGGGGAGAAGATCTGAACCTTATTCTCACTGGCATTGCCTCAAAGAGGGAATTACATACACATTCAGCATATCACTCTAGAGACTTCTCTTTAAAGTCAAAGGCCAAGAGATTCTACCTATCTTATTTTTGAATTTTGTATTTCTGAAATTTGTATTCCTAAATTTTAGAGTATAAATCAGATTATGGTCAGCACTCCCTTACCTACTATCACAAATTTCAAGATGGCATTATTAATGCCTTCTCTTGCAAGCTTCTTCTACTTTGCCAATCATTTCCTCTAATTATATTCAGTTCCATCATATCCCTCTGATAATTTCTCTATTTCCAAAGACTCTAAAATGTATTAGTTGCTTTAGTGATAATTACTATTACATCCGCCCTGTAAACTTTGTAATATGTATCAAGAACCTGTCATTCATTTCTTTCAACTAACTCCTAAATATATTCCCACTATGATTTTACCTATTTCTCCTTCCTCTGATCTTTAAGCCAAATGTTCATCAAGTTTTCCTGCTCAGGTTTGTGGATTTTAATATAGGTAGAAATCTTCTTGATGTGCAGCATTACTTCACAACCCCTTCCTGTATGATTTGCTGCTGTTTTGAACTTTTATTGTTCTATGTCAGTTAAGAGTCACAACTCAAGTCTCTATGAGGTCAAATTTACCTTACCAGATCAAGATTAATAGATCACTTTATTATCTGTATCTATCCATCCTTATATATAGATGTTTGAGGGCATGGGTATAATTTTTAATTAGCTCTGACAACCTGCAGCATGATAAACATTCTTTCTAACCTAAGTTAGATAAAAATGATCTTTCATTCCTATATCTTATGCAACAGCCTAGAAAGTCACTCTTTTTTTCAACACCATCTTCTTAGTGAGCTGTTCACTTCACATTCTTTTTCTAAAGTACCTACCTTTATCCATTAGCAGTGATGAAAAACTATTCTAGAGATTTTTTCCAAGTTCCTTCTGAGATTACAGCTTATTTTTAAATGAATTATCTTTAGGTAATAGTCCTTAGGTTTACAAGTTTGTAAAAGTACTCTACCACAACTAGAATGCATGCCAGTGGAAGCCAGTACCCCTTCTAATTGTCCATATCAGGGTGACACATGGCAGTCCCACATATCTCAGCATGATACAATCTACCATTACAGCATCCTTCTTCCGAAGGTCAGTAATGCCCTTATTCTTTGTGCCATCTGTAGATTCCTCCTTACATTTTGTGTAATATGTGAAGCTGTTTCTTCCTCAGAAGGTCCAGTCACAGATGAGAAGAGTCTAGTACTTAATATATAAAAATATATATATACTTGCACCTGTTAGGTAACTAAGGTCTTTCCATCTCTAAACTTCTATGATTCATTCTTATCCTTTAAGTGCTCACAGTCCTCCATTTAATAACAAGTTCTAGAATTTTGCAAGGCACCAAAAGGCCAAGTTCACTAGCAGATTCTAAAGTCACAATGTCCTTAAAGGGGGGAAGAATATTTGCCAATCAGCAGTCTTCCTACATTTTGCTCTCCGTCAAGTCAACAATGACTATCTGATTAAGCACTACTATATGCCAGGCATTGTGCTAAGTGCTAGATATACAGAAAAAGGCAAAAAAAAATTTCCCCCTCTCAAGGAACTCACAATCTAATGGGGGAGATAATACATAAACAACCATGCAGATACAAGATACAAGCAAGATAAGCTGGAGATAATAACAAAAGGAAAGCACTAGCATTAAGGGGGATCAGAAAAACATTCTTGAAGAAGGTGAGATTTTAGCTGGAACTTGAAGGAAGCTAGGGAGGCCAGGAGATTGTGATGACGACAAAGATTATGCCAGACAATGGGGCACAACGAGTGGCAATCCACAAATTCAGGAGATAGGAATGTTTTGTACAAAGAATAACTAGGTACCCAATGTCACTGGATCACAGAAAATGTCTAGGGGTTGGGGAGTAGGAAATAATAAGGACTGGAAAAAAAGGAAAGAGGTCAGACACTACAGGCTTTAAAAGCCTTTGAAAGGGCTTTAAAAACAAAACAGAGGATTTTTTATTTGCTCCTCCTGGGGGTAATAAGGAGTTAGTAGAGTTTATGGAATAGGAAGGGAGGAGGGGAAAGTGACATCATCAGAACTGTGATCAATCTGACAACTGAGCAGGGAGGATGGATTGGAATGGGGAGAGATTTAGGACAGGGTAACTCCCCAGAAGGCTATCACAGCAAGCTACATATGAGGGGATGAGGGCCTGCACTAGCAGCGGTAGAGAAGAAAAGGAAGTATATATGAAAGATGTAACTGTACAATCAATAGAACTTGGCAACTAATTGGATATCAAGGGGAAGAGTGAGGAGTTTTCACATCTGATTTACTGGAAAGGTGGTGGTGCCCTTAATAAGAAGCTAAGGTGGAGAGGAAGGTTGTGGAGAAAATTATTGAATTTTTTTTGACCTTCCACATATTCTTTATTACACATTTTATCAGTCATCAGAGATAAAATCCTATGTCCAGGTGGAAGCAGACGCATTGTGAGAGTAGACTGGTTCTTTTAGCTTTAGAGCCAGAATGGGGCAATGGATAAGTGCTTAAGCCTGCAGTACCCAGTATTCCCAGGTGGTAGTTCCATTGTCCCTGGGCAGGGTTCTGGGGTTCCAGGCTGGCAGAGATAAAAGAATGGGGAGTTGGGGAGGCTAAGTTCAGGCATCAGTGATCTCCATGTTCTGCAGCCGACCTTTCAGGGTTGCATCTCCTGCCCTCATTTTCTTTTAACTACCTTCATGTTGTTTCTTTTGTTTCTTGGATGGCTCCTGGTCAATTGAGGCGGGTTTCACAAAGGGGATCGATTTTTGAAGACCTGGTGGATGAATTCCTTTAACTTCTCAGGCACAATCATACCCTTCTCTGTCTGGTAGTTTTCTAGGATGGTGCAGATGGTCCAGGTAGTGGCACACATTCTCCTTTATCAATGTGAAACTGATCCAGGACCAGCCCCATCTTCCCTTCTCTTATGGCCTTGTTCTGAAGGCACAGAATTTACCTCTCTCGGCTTCCTCTGGACTGCCAGCTAGCCCTGAACTATTTAGTAACCTAAACTTTAATATGAATATTCTGTATATGTGGAGACAAATTTCAGTTAGACATTTTTCTTATAATCTCCTGGTCAATCCTGGGCTTCACTGGCCCAGGCACCAAAAGGCCAAGTTCACTAGCAGATTCTAAAGTCACAATGTCCTTAAAGGGGGGAAGAATATTTGCCAATCACCAGTCTTCCTACATTTTGCTCTCTGTCAAGTCAACAATGACTATCTGATTAAGCACTACTATATGCCAGGCATTGTGCTAAGTGCTAGATATACAGAAAAAGGCAAAAAAATTTTTGTTATTGGCCATTTTTTGTTATGCTCTGTCACATCTAAAAGTTACCCTCTTTAGAATTATCAATTCTATCATATTACCTGGTCCTAAGCAGTAGGATTACCTCTCAGTCATCTTCTTAACATGATTTTTAAAGCCTCTTTTGTTGTCTGAAGTATTTTCCCGAAGTCTCCATTATTCTTTCTAAGATGGCTCCTTTTTTCCCTTCTTCCTTGGCTAAGTGCTCATCATTTCATCTTTTTGTAGTAGGACATTACTCCGTATTATGTCCAAAGTTAACATTCTAGTCAGTCAATCAGGCATCAAGCATTATTAAGTGCTTATTATGTATGTGTCAGACACTATGCTAAGCACTGAGTATACAAGAAAAGAAAATACATGGTCCTTGCTCTGAGGGAGCTCATATTCTAATAGTGGTTACAATAAGCAAAAAACTATACACACAAATTATGTACAGTGTATATAGAAAGTAATCATGGAACAAAGGAGGGAAAGAATGAGAAGAGAGGAACAAGAAAGTCCTCTTGAATCTTGAAGAAAGTCAGGGAGTTTCAGAAGTAAGTAGGGGGAGAGCATCACTGGTATAAGCAATAGCCAATGCAAAGGCACAGAGGTGGAAGATTGGAGAGTCATGTGTACAAGTAATAGCAAGGTCTGGTAGTTAGATTAGAGTACGTATGAGAGGAGTAAAGCATAAGACTAGAAAAAGGAAACAGGTTGTAAAGAGCTCATAAAGCCAAACATTTACATTTGATCTTGGGACATACTGGGGGGACGCTGGAGTCTATTGAACTGGGGATCAAAGCTGGTTGTAGAGGGATCAATTTTGGCAAGAAGAGTCATTCCTTCTCCATGCAAGATAGGTTTTCTTTTGAGACAGTGGGGCAAAGGCATGCTGTGAGAGGCTTGAGGACAGAAGAAAAGGTTTCATCAGTCACTACAATAAATAATATAGTGATATAGTGCACTGAACAGGTGGTGGTATAAAAGAATTGCCTTGCTTCATTGAGGGCCTAGATGAGATTATATAGTAGTAGTCTGTAGTGAAATCAATCAGTATAATTCTGTGATTTGTGCTTTGCCCCAGTTCCATTTAAAAGCACTATTGCACTCTGAGGATCTCTAGGCTTTTCTCTTTTTTTTTCCTTTTTTTCTAGCAGAACTTTCTTTTATGTATTGTCTCCCCTTCAAATACTATGTAAATTCATTGAGAACAGAGACTGTTTCTTTTTTTTTTCTATTTTTATCCTTGAGGCTCAGTACAGCGCTTGGCATATAACACCAAAAAATTTTCTCCCTCCCTCCCTTCCTATGAATGGGAGAAAAAGTGGCAGATGATGGGAATAATTCAAGGCTGGGGTTTGGCAAGGCATTATCAATGACAAGACAAGGCGCTAAGGGTTTTAAGTGTAGAGGATAATGTAAAGTTCACTTGACATACCAAGGATTAGAGATAGGGAAGGAAAGAGAGTATAGCCAATTAGGTGAGAGGATGGCTTCAGAAAAAACTGCTGGATGAAGGCAGCCATGGTGAAGATGTCATGAGGAAGATAAAGAACAGTTATGAGTTGTAAGACAAAGGAAAAGATGGAATGATAAAAGATTCTGATCAAGTAAAGGAATTTTGGACTTTATGAATATGGTAGACTTGTGGCAAAATCAAGAATACAACCATTTCTGTGTGAGAGGTGGAGTGGAGGAGGGGTCAGTCTTAAGAACTGAATACATTTTGGGGCAGCTGAGAGAGCGTTAATATGTATGCTAAAGTCACTTAGTATGAGGATAGGAGTTGTAAGTGAAGTGAAAATCTGTGAACCAGGCATTGAACTCATTGAGCAAGGAAAAAAAAATATCCAGAGGGTTGAGAGATTCTTAAGGATCCAGAGTGGGTAATAAATATGAATGCTGTGAACCTCAAGAGAGAGGTGGTTGCTGAGTGATGGTGGTAAAGCTAGAGTAGAAGTGGCAATGGATAATGAGGAGCATACCAACCAGGACCAGGAACTCTTGGGGATGGGGGAGGATGTGGATGAATACTGAAAAAACCACCAGGAATGCAGTGTCATTGCAGGAAGAACCGGGACTCAATGAGTGCAATAGAAAGAATGAAAAAGGAAAAAGGTCTGTTATAAGGCTATTAATACTGAAAGAAAACAGGTTTAAAGTTACCGTTCCTATCATCCTTTAAACACCAAGTTAACAGTTTATGAGTGTTTCTCTTGTTTTAATGAACAGCAATCATTAATGTAAGATAATGTGCTGATTTCACTCTAGAACTATTCAGCAATGGAAATTAGCTGTAAGGGACATTTACTGATAATTAAAAACAGCATTTGTGGGTTTAAAAATTTATAAGGATTTAAAGAACGCTTTAATTTTCTGTTTCCTTTGACATCAGTAACAGTTTCTAAGCATAATGTAATATTTAAGAAATTAATGTTTTAAAAGGTATTCTAAAATAAAGAAAATTAGCATTTGTTTTAATACTCAGTAAAACAATGACCAAGAACTTCAGGGAATTTTATAAATGTACATATATAGTGAAAAATCAGAAGTTAGCCACACAATTACATTCTGGAGCAACTCTGTGGCTGCCAATTTTCTTCTTTAAAAAATTAATAAAATGAGTAAACAAATGCTAAAACTTCAAATCAAAATGGTTTGTTTTGAAAATGGCTACATTTTTTCTTACTCCACAGAATTAAACAAACAAAAAAAAAACCCAAAACAAAACAAAAAATCAAACAAACCAAAAACCAACTCAGAAAGAAAACTCGAACTATCATGATCTCCTCTTTATAGCTCCTGGTGATGGGCAGCTCTTTCTACTTCGCCATCCAGTTAGATAACATCTGCCCTTCCTGCTCTGCCTCATATTCCAAATGCCCTAACAGAAACCTAGCTTCTTCCATTTATGAAGCAGTTGTTCAAGAATTCAGAAGCAGGCCCCAAGAAGGTTCTACACTAAGCTGATTACATAGCAGATGCACAAAGGAGCATGAAACCTGTTCCAAAAAAATCTGTAAATATAGGTTGACTTAGTAGTTCTTTGAAACCAAATTTATCTATAACATCAGAACCTGAGCAACTTCCCACTAGAGCTTTACCTAGGAAATTCCAGAATAAATAAACAAGGAATACGGGGAATGGCAAAAAATATAAAATAAATTGAAACATATTTGCACTAACAAAATCAATGCTGCTAGGATAGGAAGGAAAGTTGTCAACTGGTAAAAATATTTGCAAAGCATCTCTGATAAGGATCTGATAGTCAAGAAACATAGTACTAATGTAAATATTTAAGATCCAGAACCATTCCTTCCAATGGATGTATGATCAGTACTCAAAAGAATAGCAAACTAAAAATCACACGAAAGACTGCTTCAAATCACCAAGAGAAATACAAATTAAAACAATTCTAAAGTTCTACCTCATTCAGAAAATTAGAAAAGATTACAAATAGAGAATACAGTCAATGTCGAAGGGGTTGAAGGAAAAAAGAAACATCAATAAACTGCTGGTAGAGTTGTGAACTGGTCAAATCCTGGGAAAAAAATCTGGAATATAATTTTTCAAAGTACCCAAAATGTCCATCCTCTTTGACCCAGAGATTTCACGACTAGACATATATCCTTATAGAAATCAAAGGTTTCAGAATAGCAGAATAGCAAGGGCAGGTAGAATAGTGACTTTTTTTTGTGACAGAAAAGATTTAGAAAACAAAGAAGATGCCTATCAATTGGTGAAATGCTTAAGCTGTGTCATAAGAATATAATGAAGTATTACTGTAATATAGGAAACTACAAAAATGAATTCAGAGAAGCATGGGAAGATTAATGAACCAAGGCAAAGGGATGTGCATAGAACCAGGAAATGATATAAGAAAAACAGTAACAATAATAAATTAAAAGAACAACAACAACAACAAAAACTATACAACTGTTTTTTCCTTTATATAACTTTTTAATCTTTTGTTTTTAATATCATCCATATGTCCCAATATATTTGTCCTAGAGAACCACCCTTTATAGTACAGAATAAAAAAAGGTAGGGCAGGAGGTTGGGAGGGAGGACGCAGTGCATGCTGCATCATTATAATGACCAAGCTTGGCCCTAAGGAGATGAAAAAAAATCTACTTCTTTTTTCTTTGCCTAGGAAGGAGACTTGAGTTCAGAATTTTGAAACTATTGTCACACTTAGTTGATGTATTGTTAAATTTTGTTGAACTAATTTATTTCTTCCCTTTTCCTCCTCCCTTCCATTACGTGAGATGGTTCACTGGGTAAAGGGAAGAGGGATATATTTGGAAACAAAAGTGATATTAAAAAAAGATATCAATAACAATTTTTAAAGAAATTCTCGAGTATATAAAATTTCTTTGTATCATAAATGAAACACTAAAGGTCATCGAAGGCCAACCCTCTCCTTTAGAGATTTCTACCGAACTCTACACCTAAAATTCCCAACCCTCAATGGCACCTCTCTTCTGCCTTGCTTTCTCTCCTTCACTGCTCCAGTTTCTGAGAAGTGGTTCTTCTCCTTGCAAAGGCAAAGCCTTCTACTTAAAAACTTCAGTTTTCTACAGTAGAAACATCTTCAAACAACTGCCTCCTCCCCTAATATAAACCTTCAAAATAATTTGAATGACAGATATGCCCAAATCTACCCCACCCTTAAAACACCTTCATTTGACTTTGCCATGCTCTCAGGATATGATATTATATATAAAGAGACAGGAAGAATAATATACAGCGGAGCAGTGCAGTGATCCAACCATTTTGGGAAACCATTTGGAATTATACCAAGAAAGTGCCTAAAATGTCCATATCCTTCGACTCAGATTCCACTAACAGGAATATGTTAAAAACAGAAAGGATCCCATATACTATGCCAAAAAAGTCAGACACTTTTTATGGTAGCAATAAAATAGAAACAAAGTAGATGTTAATCAATTAGGAAGTGGCTAAACAAATTGTGGCATACTAATATGATGAAATATCCTGTGCCATAAGAAATAATGAATTCAGCAAAACACACTGAACACATATGAAGAAAAATGAAGCTGAACCAGAAAAACAATATACACAATCACAAGGACCATGTAAATAGAAAGAACAAACACAAAATTAAAAAAACTGCTAACTATTATTTATATGTAATCTCTGGAGGAGAGGTGAGGCTGGTAACCTGCACAGCCCTCCCTCACTCAAAACAAAGTCAAGTGCAAGTCATGTCATAATTTTTCTGATGGCATGGTCTTCTTCAGCAACGAAGGACAAACACAAATTCTAATGGCCAAGCTTGGAAAAGGAAGCTAAGGAAAAGATGAAGAGGGGGTACAGCCAAGGTGGCAGAAAAAAGCCACGAAATTTCCTGAGCTCTTTCCAGTTTCCCTCAGAAACATTAAATCAAGCCTCTAAAAGAATTCTGGAGCAACAAAATCCACAAAAAGAAAAAAAAAAATTTTCTAGACCAACATAACTTAGAAGGATTTCAGGAAAGGTCTGGCTCCTTTGGGTAAAAGGGGTGTGTAGTCCAGCACAGGCAGTGTCTGGGCTAGCCCAGCACGAGACTCTTAGCCACAGCATAAATCAGCAACCGAGACCCTATGGTTTTCCAGCTTGGTAAGCAAGTGGCATAGCAAGCTATCTGTGAGGCCTCCAGCTCCAATGCAGCAGGCAAACTGCCAACCTCAGAACCTAGGGCACAAGAGATGCAACTAGGCTGGGCCACCCCAGATCAGTAGGCAAGCTGCCAGACCCAGATGCCCTGGCACAGAAAGCCAGTGACTAGGTCCCTGGACCCCAGTGCAAGAAGCTTGGGACAGTGCTCTCTGTATGCCAGAAGAAGAGCTCAGCTTTTAAAAATGAGCAAAAAAACAAAAGAGTTCTGACCATAGAAAGGTACAACAGAGATGGGGAAGACCAAAACATAAACTCAAAAGAGGACAATGTCAAAATGCCCACATGTGAAGCTTTAAATGGGAATATGAATAGGTGTCAAGCCCAAAGTCCTCTTAGAAAAGCTCAAAAAGGGTTTTAAAAATTAAGAGAGAGCAAAAACTAGGAAAAGAAATGAGTTATGCAAGAAAATTATGAAAAACAAGTCAATAGCTTGGAAAAGGAAACACAAACACTGACTGAAGAAAACAACTTAAAAAACAGAAATGGTCAAATGGAAAAGGAGATACAAAAATTCACTTAGAAATTAGAATTGGTGGGTATCTTACCCTACAGGAAAGTAAGGGACAATGATTAAGGGGGGAGGGGATGATAGAAGGGAGGGCATATTGGAGGAAGGGATAGTCAGAAGCAAATACTTTTGAAAAGGGACAGGGTTAAAGGAGAAAATAGAATAAGTGGGGGGTAGGACAGGATGGAGGGAAATATAGTTAGTCTTTAAAACATGACTATTATGGAAGTGTTTTGCATAACTACACATGTATAACCTATAATGAATTGCTTGCCTTCTCAATGAGGGTGGGTGGGGAGGGAAGAAGAGAGAGAATTTGGAACTCAAAGTTTTAAAAACAAATGTTTAAAATTATTTTTACATGCAACTGGGAAATAAGATATACAGGCAATGGGGTACAGAAATCTATCTTGCCCTATAAGAAAGGGGGAAGGAGATAAGGAGGGGCTGATAAAAGGGAGGGTAGACTGGAGGCAGGAGTAAGCAGAATGCATGCCATCTCAGAGTGGGGGAGAGGAGAGAGATGGAGAGAAAATTTGGAACTCAATCTTGTGGAAATGAATGTTGAAAACTAAAAATTAATTAACTAATAAAAAAAGAAATTAGAGTTGGGCAAGTGGAAGCTAATGACTGTGAGACATCAAGAATCAGTCAAAATCAAAAGAATGAAAAAATAGCAGAATATGTAAAATACTTCATTGGAAAAACAACTAATCAGGAGAGATAATTTAAGAATTACTGCACTACCTGAAAGTCATGTTAGAAAAAAAAGAGCCTGGACAGCATCTTTCAAGAAATAATCAAGGAAAACTGCCCTGATATCTTAGAACCAGATGATAAAAGTCACTGAAAGAATCCAACAATCACTTTCTGAAAGAGATCACAAAATGAAAACTCCAAGGAATATTGTAGTCAAATTCCAGAATTATCAGGTAAAGAAGAAAATACTGCAAGCAGCCAGAAAGAAACAATTCAAATATCAAGCAGCCACAGTCAGAATCACACAGGACTTAGTAGTTTTGATGTTAAAGTTTTGGAGAGCTTGGAATATGATATTCCAGAAGGCAAGAGTTTGGATTACAACCAAGAATCAGCTACTCAGTAAAATTTGAGCATAATTTTTCAGGGGAAAAGATGGGCATTCAATGAAGTAGGGAGCTTTCAAATTTTACTGATAAAAAAAACCAGAGCTGAACAGAAAATCTGAAATTCAAATACAAGACTCAAGAGAAACAAAGAAAAGTAATTAGAAAAGAAAAAACAACCAACCTCGATTTTTTGATAAGGTTAAACTATTTACATCCCAGCATGGCAAGATGATCCTTGTAGCTCTTAAGAACTACACATCTCTTATCATACCTTTCAGGTTGGCTAAGATGAGAGAAAAGGAAAATGATAAATGTTGGAGATGTGGGAAAATGAACACTAATGCATTGCTGGTGGAGTTGTGCACTGACCCAACCATTCTGGAGAGCAATTTGGAACTATGTCCAAAGGGATATAAAACTGCATACCCTCTGATTCAGCAATACACTAGGTCTGTACCATAAAGAGATCATAAAAAAGGGAAAAGGACCTACATGTACAAAAATATTTATAGCAGTTCTTTGTGGTGACAAAGAATTGCAAACTGAGGGGATGCCTATCAAATGGGGAATGGCTGAATAAACTGTGGTGCTATTGCTCTATAAAAAATGATGAGCAGAACATGACAAAACAGGAAAATGATGAATGTTGGAGAAGATGTGGGAAAATTGGAATACCAATGCATTGCTGGTGGAGTTATGAACTGATCCAAACATTCTGGAGGAAAATTTAGAACTATGCCCAAAGGGCTATAAAATTGTCTATACCCTCTGACCCAGCAATACTACTTCTAGGTCTGCATCCCAAAGAGATCATAAAAATGGTAAAAGAACCCACATGTATAAAAATATTTACAGAAGCTCTTTTTGTGGGGATATGAGGGTATACCCATCAATCAGGGAATGGCTGAACAAATTGTGGTATATAAATGTAATAGAATAGTATTGTGCTATAAGAAATCATGAGCAGGCAGACTCAAGAAAAACCCAGAAAGACTCATATGAACTGATGCTGAGTGAAATGAGGAGAACCAGGAAAACATAGTACATAGTCACAGGAACACTGTGCAATGACTGATTTTGATAGACTTAGCTTTTCTCAGCAATGCAAGGATCTGATAACTCCAAAAGACTCATGATGCTATCGACATCCAGAGAAAGAACTATAGGGTCTGCATACAGATGGAAGCATATCATTTGCTCTCCTTTTCATATTTTGTTTTTTTCTTCTTTCTTGTGGTTCTTCTTCCCATTAGTTCTAATTCTTGCTTATATCATGACTAATGTGAAAATATGCTTAATATGAATGTATACGTAGAATCTATATCAAATTTTATGCCATCTTGCGGAAGGAGGAGAAAAGAGAGGAGCAGAAAATTTAAAACTCAAAATCTTATGGAAGTGAATGTTGAGAGGGGCGGAACCAAGATGGCAAGCAGAAAGACGCACATACGCTAATTCTTACCTCACAGCCCACAAAATACCTGTAAAGAAGAAATCTCAACAAATTCTAGAGCAGCAGAAGCCACAGAACAATGGAGTGGAGGAGATTTCTATCCCAGAGTGACCTGAAAGACCGATGAGAAAGGTCTGTCCCACTGGATGCAGAGCAGAGCCCAGCCCAGCCTTGGCCACATGGCACCGAAAGGAGCAGAACTGAGCAGGCTTCAGGGACAGAATCTCCAGCGGCAGCGCAGATCCCTCAACCCACATGCACCAAAGGTCAGTGAGAGGGTCTTTTTGGCTGGCCGAGAAGGGAGCAGGGTGTCCCCATAACTTCGGCCTCCTCAGATGGCAGCAGTAGAGGCAGCAGGGAACTGGGCTCCCAAAGCAAGTAATAGCCTGCACCCATTGTTAAAGGTCTCATAGTAAACCCTCTGAAGGAACCAAGCCCTGTGTGGTGGCCCTGCCCCAATCTGAGCAGCTGATCTTAATCTCACACTGAATAGCAGCCCTGCCCCCACCTAAAGCCCCTGAGGCTTTGGAGTAGCTCATCTGAATCTCAGCCCCCAGTGCTGGATTGGCGGAACTGGAGGTGAGGTGGTTGTGGAGAGGAATTCAGAAGTCAAGTAACTGCCTGGGAAAATGCCCTAAAAAGGGGAAAAAAATAAGACCATAGAAGGTTACTTTCTTGGGAACAGGTGTCTCCCTTCATCCTTTCAGATGAGGAAGAACAAGGCATACTGTCAGAGGAAGTCAAGGCCTCTGCCTTCAGGGCCTTCAAAGGGAACTTAAACTGAGCTCGGGCAATAGAAGACCTTAAAAAACAAGTTAGCAGCTTACTGAAGGAGAACCAAAAAAATGGTGAGGAAAATAACGGCTTTAAAAAGAGGCTAACTCAATTGGAAAAAGAGGTCCAAAAAGCCAACGAGGAGAAGGAGGAATTAAAAAGTGGAATTAGCCAAATGGAGGAGAAGGTTCAAAAGCTCACTGAACAAAATAATTCATTGAAAGACAGAATTGAGTTCAGGGAAATGAATGACTATGAGTTAGACCAAGCAGTTAGTAAACAAAACTAAAAATTTGAAAAAAGAGAAGATAATGTGAAACACCTCACTGGAAAAACAAATGACCTGGAAAATAGATCCAGGAGAAACAATTTAAGAATTATGGGACTACCTGAAAGCCATGATCAAAAAAACAGGCTAGACATTACCTTCCATGAAATTATCAAGGAAAACTGCTCTGATGTTCTAGAATCAGAGGGCAAAATAAATATTGAAAGAATCCACCAATAACCTCCTGAAAGAGACCTGAGCAGAGAAACTTTGTGGCCAAATTTCAGAGTTCCCAGATCAAGGAGAAAATACTGCAAGCAGCAAGAAAGAAACAATTTGAGTATTGTGGAAATATAATCAGGATAACACAGGATCTGGCAGCTTCAATATAAAGGGTTTGAAGGGCTTGGAATGGGATATTTCAGAGGTCAAAGGAACTGTAATTGAAACCAAGAATCACCTACCCAGCAAATCTGAGTATAATACTTCAAGGGAATACATGGTCATTCAATGATATAGAGGACTTTCAATCATTCATATTGAGGAAAAGACCAGATCTGTATAGAAAATTTGACTTCCCAAGACAAGAATCAAGAGAAGCATGAAAAGGTAAACAGGAAAGAAAAATCATAAAAGACTCTCTAAAGCTGGACTGTTTACATTACTACATGGAAAGAAAATATTTATAACTCTTGAATCTTTTCTCAGTATTTGGGTAGATGGAGAGATTGTACACACACACACACACACACACACACACACACACACACAGACATAGAGAGTACAGGGTGTGCTGAATCAGAGAAGATGATATCCACACACACACACACAAATAAAATAAAATAAAAATTAAGGAGTGAAGGAGGAAAATACCAGGAAAAGAAAGGGAGAAATAGAATGGGGCAGGTTATAATTCATAAAAGGAATAAGAAAAATCTTGTTCAATGGAGGAGAAAAGGGAGAAGGAGAGAGGGGAAAAATGAAGTTATTCTCTACACATGTGGCTGAAGGAGGGAATAACATGCTCACTAAATTTGATATGAAAATTTATATCACACTACAGGAAAGCAGGAGAGGAGGCAACAAGTGGGGTGAGGGGAATGTTAGAAGGGAGGGCAAATAGGAGAAGGGAGAAATAAACACTTTCGAGAAGGGACAAGGTCAATTGTGGGGGAAAAAATAAGGGGGGGATAGAGTAGGACAGAGGGCAATATAATTAGTATTACACAACATTATTATGGAAGTCTTGCAAAACAACACATATTTAGTCTACATTGAATTGCTTGCCTTCTCAGTGGGGCTGGGGAGGGAGAAAAATTGGAATTCAAAGTATTAGCAATGAATGTTGTGAGTTTTTATTGCATATAATCAGGAAATAAGAACTACAGGGAATGGGGTAGAAATTTATCTTGCTCTACAAGAAAAGAGAGAAGATGGGGATAAGGGAAGGGTGAGGTGTGATAGAAGGAAGGGTACATTGAGGGAAGAAGTAATCAGAATGCAAGGTATTAGGAAGCAGGGGGAGGGGAGTGATGGGGAGAAAAACTGGACATGTTACAAAGTGAGGTAAAATCAATTAGTATTAAAACAATTGATTGAATTAATTACTGAGAATAAATCAATGACATCTTTAGTTTGGGGAAAAGAATTTTAAAATTTAAATTTCCTAGAGGAAGGTAACCTTGGGTAAAATTTGGCATTGATGGAAAGGTTAAGGTTTTAATGGTAAATTTGATTTTATGATTGCTATTTAATCAGAAACTAGAATAGGTATAGAAAGGCATGTAAGCCACTTAAAACTTACCTTAAAAGATGTTCCTTAGCCAAAGTGAAATTATAATCATATTTGAAACCTGGTTATTGGAACTTGCCATTTTTAGATGCTATGGGACTATTAAGTGCCTGTTCTTCTGAGTCTAACTTCAGGTATGGATAGCAAGCAAGGTGGTCTGAGCCTCCAATCCATGATGCCAGTAAGCTGGTGGGATGCTAGGATGAACTGCAAAAGATGATTTCATGGGAAGAGTGGGAGAACGGCTATTCAGCCCGGGCTGAGGTAGGATTCTCCTGACTCAATTTCCCCACTGATACCTGGCAGATGTTAAGCCTGACTGAATGCAAGTTGACAATCTACTCTTGCCTGGAACTGACATGAAGTTGGGGAGATATTGTATCCCTGCAATGTCCCTACTCTTGGTGGCAATTTCCTGTAGTCAAAAGGTTTGTAAGCTTAATACCAGATCTATTAAATTATAGATTATTGGTAGGGGAACATCCAAGGTTAAGTCTAAAATTAAGCTCTTAGGCAACAAAAGCTCTTTAGACCAACAACAATAAGTTAGTCCTTTAATTCTTAGTGGAGACAATTAAGTCAAGAGCTTGTGAAGTTAGCAATATAAATATTATTCGTGTCTCAGTTGGTTAATGTTTAAAAAAAAAAATTCTTTTGTGGTCCATATTGTAAATACTTTAAAAAGAAGTATCACCTGACCAAAAGTTTGAATTGTTTTATGTTATAAACTGTTGTTAAAAATGAAAAATAAAATTTAAAAAAAAGGTGAATGTTGAAAACTAAAAATAAATTAATTATAAAAAAAGAAATGATGAGCAGACAAATTTCAGAAAAATATATAAAGACTTACACAAACTGATGCTGAGGGAAGTAAGCAGAACCAGGAGAACACTGTACTGTAACAGCAACATTTTGTGATGATCAATCATGATCAATCATAGCTCTTCTCAGCCATAAAATGATCTAAGACAATTTCAAAGACTCATGATGGAAAATGTTATCCACATCCAGAAAAAGAAATATGGAGTCTGAATACAGATTGAAGCATAATATTTTCACTTTTTTTTTTGTTTTTTCCCCTTTGATTCTGTTTTTCTTTCACAACATGACTAATGTGGAAATATGTTTACATGATTAAACGTGCATAACCTCTATCATATTGCTTGCCATCTTGGGGAGGGAGGGAAAAATATCTGAAACTCAAACTCTTATAAAAAAATGAATGTTGAAAACTATCTTTATATATAATTTGAAAATAAAATACTCCTCCAAAAAGTATGACTATGCATCTATGCACATACTTCTTGTATATACTTCTATATGTATATACATATTGACTTCCCTGGCAGAATAAAAACACCTGAAGGAGGAGTAGGAACAGGAGAAGAAAAAGAAGAGAGGAGGAGGAGGAGACAAAGAAATCCACCTCCCTTCCCTTGTTGCAGGAAAACTACAGATACTATCCTTCAGCCAAAACGGCTTTTTTTCTTCTTTATAATAAGTACTGGCTGTCTTAGTAAGGGAAGAAAGATATATATGTGGAATTAAAAGTGAAGTAAAAACAAAATATGCTAATAAAAATTAAATATTATAAAGATAGTTTACCAACCAGAAGAAGAAAAAAAAATGGAGTGGGACAAAATAATTGCAATATTTAAACCTTTTTGTTTCAAAATTGAAACTGTGTTTTTGGTCAATATAGCAGTAATCTTTAAGCAGAAGAAAAAAATCATAAGAGAAGACAAATGGAAAAAAAAATAGCTCCATGTGCTTCTTGTCTAATTCTAGGATGTGTTCTCTCCCCATTAGAATGTGAACTCCTTGAGATCAAGGACTTTCTTCTATTTGTATTTCTAACAGTTAGTACTACACTCAGTAAGCCTTTAATAAATGCTTTTTTCTTTCATTCATTCATTTATGATTCCCAGAGAGCTCTATATCCAACTGTAGCCTTTATCCTCAGTTCCAGCTCAACATCCCCAACTTCCTACTGGACATTTCACACAGGAAATCTAAAAGTGAAGTGACTATATTTTCCAAGAAACCTATGTGAGAAATGATTAAAACTTTTTTTTCCACAGAAATTATGTAATATATGACTTGAAGTCTAGGGGATCCATATGTACCAGAAAGTCTTCTGACTTGCAGCAAATGCAGGAAAATAAATTGATTATAAAGAAAGTGGGGATGTTGATTAAATGTTTTCACTCATTAGGCTAATCAGCATACTTAAGAGAATTTCTCTGACTATAACTATTAAGGATGAGACATTTAAACAGGGATATTATCAGCATAGATTAGTACTATATTACCTTCTAGCAGAAGAGGGAAAGTGAGAGAAATTTGTTTCCAAAAATTCAGAATAACAATCAGCAAAATGGGAGACAAAACAGATGAGTTATTGCTCACACAGAAGATAATGGGCAAAGCAGGATCCAACTGTTTTATCCTATTTTAAGGTTAGAAGTCAATTAAGTAGAGTAAAAGTTAAGTATTGCTTTGAATACTCATGCGTAATAAGCTCATGAATATTAGCTTCTTCTCTGGGAAAACTAACAGTTCATTTTAATGGTCATATATAAAACAAAGACTAAGTTTAAAAAATTATTTGAAAAAAGTCAAGCATAATGATTATGTGAATTCAGAACTGTTTGAAGGGTCAGCTGAAAGTGGTCTAGCATCAACCCAGAAGGTCTCTCCAGGGTACTGACTATGTTTAGTCCTATGGATAAAGATTTAGATGTCACATAAAATCTTACCAACCAGAAAAAGAAAAAAAAATGGAATATGACAAAATAATTGCCATTTTTAAACCTCGTTTCAAAATGGAAACTGTGTTTTTGGTCAATATGGCAGTAATTAATCTTTAAGAGGAATATTTTATTTATACACACACATACATACACACATAAAATCTGTAGATGACTCAAAATTAGAAGGGACAGCTAAAATATTAGGTAACAGGATGTGAAATTATTTACACTAGAATGTTGGGTCATATCTAATAAAACAAAATTTAATATGGATAAATTTAAGTTTTTTGGCAGTATTGCATAGATAAATTGAAATTCAACTTTGGAGTTGAAAAGACCTAGGTTCTAGTTCTCTGACACAACCTAGCTATGTGACCAACATCAAGTCACTTAATACTTCAGTGTCCCAAGTCTTAACTTGGATTAAGAGTCTTAACTCTTAAGTTATGAATTGTCCATCATCTCCAGTAAAGTTTACACACCAGAAAATCCCCACACCAAGGAACTCATAGGTTCAGATTCTACTTCTTCCCAAAATGCTAAAGATGGACAAGGTATGGCTAGACAGAACTTTGTATGAAAAAGATCTGGGAGGTTATATAGATTAAAAGCTTAACGTAAATAATGATCATGATATGGCATACAAGAAAACTAATGAAATGTTAAGCTGCATTAAGAGATACTATACCTAAGCCCAGCATCAGGGAGATGATAGCACTGCTACAATATGTCCCATTTGAAACCTCTCATGTATCACGTTCAATTTGGATCTCTACATTTTAGTAAGGAAACTGTTAACTTGGAGAATATCCAGCAGAGTACTTTTAAATTTGCCCCATATGAAGATTAGTTGGAGGAATTGGGAGCTATTTAGCCTGGAGAAAAGAAGACTTAAGCGAAACATTCCCACTGTCAGAGTGTGGGAACAGATTTGTTCTGCTTTGCCTCAGAGGGCCAAACCAGGGATAATGGGTGAAGTTTTGGAGATACAAATTTAAGCCTGAGAAAGGGCAAAACTTCCTAACACTTCAAGTTATCTGAAAAAGGAACAAATTGTCTTGGAGGTAGTGGGATTTTTTCTTATCTGAGGTCTCCAAGCAAAAGCTGGATGGCCACTTGCCAAGGACCTTGAAAAAGGGATGTTTTCCAGAAACAGGTTAGATCAGAGGTCCCTTCCAGATCTAAGATTATATGATACTACTTTTAACTCTAAAGCTCCATGAGTTAAAGCATGTTTGGGAAGGGGGAATAGGGGACACGAGGGATAGCCTGGCAACTATTTATCATATTACTTCCATGGGAAACTGTACATTGAGTTTGTAAACAATTGGTTTACAAATTAACCATTGGAAGAAAATCTGTTTGCAAGCTTGGGACTTTCTAGACAATAAAAAACAGCATTGGAGTTTCATATACAAAAAGCAGTTTCCAGTGAAAAAACAAAAACCTGTCAAAAAAGGGAAAAGAATAGCTACATGGTATAGACCCAAGGTTTATTATTATTTAGCATTTTAAAAATGTTAAATCCCGCAATGGATGATGGGTAGAGTTCTAACATTCAAGATAATGCAAATTTTGTTTATAGATGTTAATACATTGAACAATGCTACTAACATAACTAACAGTAGCAGAATTCATAGACTATAGCAAATGAAAGGCATTATTAATTAAGAAAAGATAAAGCTGAATAAAGATAAAAATTAATTACAAAGATAAAATAGCTGGGTTCAGAGGGGAATGTAAATTTAGTAAAAATTCAGTGAGTCCTCATTTAAGGAAAAAGAATGTTTCCATGAAGAAGATTTAACAGAATCAAGTTCTAACTGTTATCAGACCTCAGTAGTCTGCAACACCACTGGCCTTTATTAAAATATCATGACTATTTCTATTGTTTATATTTATGTAGATAATTGGGAGAGGGCCCTAAACAAAATATGAAAGCATCAAATAACAGAAAAGATTAAAGGAGCTGGGTTTATTTAGTACATACATTATGGGCCAACAACCTCTTTAGCCCAGGGAGTTAATACCAAGTCTAAAAATGAGTGACTCATAAGCTGTTGGACTAAGAGCAACATACAAAATCTCATAGGTACAATTACTTCATCTGCAAATAGGGATAATGATATCTCTACTGTCAATAGTTGTTCTGACAATGATTAAAATCTTCAGCTAATTAAAAGGGGGCTAAACAGACTCAAAGTAGCTGGAAAGAGAAATGAGGCAGAGAATTAGATACCCAAGGCAAAAACTCAATTGTTCAGAGAAAGACCTATGCACTCGCATGTTTCACCCAGGGAATTATCTGTATCAAGAAAATGGCAGAAATATCCCTTTACTGTTACACAGTCATGTAGAATATATAATTCTCAAGGAAAAATGGAATCTACATGGAAAAATGGAAGCCACATGATTTTCCTTCAAGATTCCTTCAATCTTTTCCTCTTAAGAGATGGGGAGAGAAGGCAGGGGCATGAGAAAGTCAATTAACAATCATTTATTAAACACCCTACTATGTGCCAGGAACTGTGCTAAGCACTGGGAAAGCTCCATCAAGGCTAGTGTAAAGTAGGTTTCTCAAGTTTCCCTGGCTATTCTGAGGATCAAATAAAGCAATAACATGTAAAGTGCTTTGCAAATCTTAAAAGTAATGTATAAATCTCAGTATTTCTTCAACGCCCAATTCAGGTGGCATAATCTACATAATATTTTCCCTACCTGCTTCTCCTTTTCCCCACCCTAAAAGAGAGTAGTTTCCTCCTAAAATTTCTTGTAACACACTGTTAGCTTCTTTTTACTTTAACATAATTACCTTTGCATTGTAAAGCCTTTCTTCCCAAGTGTGTTGTACCTTTCTATTCACAGTCCATTGCACACGATAGGGGTTTAATAAATGTTGCTGATTCTAACTGAAATAACAACCATGTGTAACATGATCAGCAAACACTCAGAAGCCACAAAGTATCCAAAGTATACTAAAACTACTTAACTATAGAAGTCAAATGTGTAATTATGTTTCAATGGGAAAGCGTTTGGGATTCCAGTAAAATCTTTCCCTACTGTAGAGACTGGGGATGCCTTTTCCTCTGATTTCCTCTACTTCCTAGAGAAAAATGAGGCACTTCTAACTCCAAAACAATAAAACATACCTTCACTTGTTGCCTCAACTTTCTTTTCTCTCACCACCTTATGTAATATGGCTTTCAACTTCATCACTCAACAAAAACTCCTCTATTCAAAGTCACCAATGAACACTTGTCAGACCTGACGTCTTTTTCTCAAACCTCAACTTTTTCCATGTCTGTAGCTGCAGCGTCTGACACTATTGCCCACTTTCTCCTCGAGTTTTTGTGATACTGTTCTCTCTTAATTCTTTGCCTATTGCTCCTTTTAAGTTTCCCTTACTGATTCCTTACCTGTAATACACCCAGCAACTGTAGTTCTATCCCAAAGCTCCCTCTTGGGCCCCATTCTCTTCATTCTATACTTTCTCACTTGGTGACCTCATTAGTGCTCACAGGTTTGCAAATGATTCCTATAGCTTTCAATCTACTGTAGCCACAAATAAAGACAGCTAGGTGGTATGATAGATAAAGCACTGAAGTTAATTAGCTTAACATCAAGAAAACCTGGGTCCAAATCCTGCTTCATTTACTAGCTCTGTCCTTTAACCTTTTCATCTTTTCATAAAATGAGGATAATAATAGCACCTACCAATTCCTGGTTCTGGGAGCCAAGATGGCAGGGTGATTGGTAATTGCTATCTCCCTCCCCTTGTGGACCTTGAAGAGCCCAGAAAATATCTCCCAGGAAAAACCCTGGAACAGTGGGAGCAGCAGAAAAGGTAAACAGTCTCTTAGCCCATGAAGCTAGGAAGATCACTAAGGAGGATCCCTCTTGCTATAGCTGAAGGTGACCAGTACAGGATCAGAGTTGTCCCAGACAGTCCCACCTCAACAAACCGGGAGAGGATCCTAAGCCCCAGGGTGGGAAGTCAGCAACTGCCAACACCAGGAACCCAAGGTTGCCTCAGCACCCCAGGGGAATCGAGAAGACACCAGGGTAGCCGAGATCACCAACCCCTGAGCTTGCCTATGCTCTAGCTCAGCAGAGGAGTGCCCCTGTGGACAGACCACCCCTCCCATACACTTAACGAGCTAGCTCCAGGGTAACTGTGGGGAAACCCAAAAAGACCTCACCTGGCCTCTGCTTTCCAATACAAGCTAGCTCAGCACCAGGTAAGCCGCAGCATTTTAGCTTCAAGCTGAAAGAACCAGAGGCCACAACACACAAAGCCTCAAGTTTTAGGCACAAGGACTGTGGGACAGAGCCCCCTGTATCCCAGATGTGGAGATCTACTTTAAAAGCCAGGAAAAGGTTGATTATCAACAATAGCACCTACCTAGGTACCAAATGAGGTATTACAGAAAAAAATGCTTTGCAAACCTTAACGCCTTATATAAATGTTAGCTACTATTATTATGGTCTATATAGACGTGTGTATATATATATATATACACACACACACACACACATACGTGCAACCCAGGTCTCGAGTTCTAAGAGAAAACTCATCCCCAATGGCTTATTGGACATTGCACACTGGATATTATAGAAGCATCTAAAATCAACGGGCCAATAACAAAACTCATTATCTCTCCTCCAAAATCCACCCCTCTTCCAAATTTCCCCTCTTCTTTTTGAGAGGACTACCCTCTTCCCAGTCACACGAGTTTATAACCTCAACATCAAAGTCATCCTCAACTCATCATTCTCCCTCATCCCACATATCCAATCTGGTCATCTCTACCTCCAAAACACTTCTTGCATCAATCCTCTCCTCACACAGTCACCACACTAGTTCAGGCCCTTTAAATACACCATCTCATTATTCACCTCTGGCCTGCATTAACTGGACCTCTGCCTCAAGTCTCTCCATTCTTTAATTCATCACAGCTGCTGAAAGGGTTTTCCTGAAGCACAGGTCTGACAATGTCACTCCTCTAATTCAATAATTAGTGGTTCCCAAATGCCTTTATGATAAAATGTAAACTCCTGTTTGCTTTTAAAGTATTGAACACCCATGCTCCAATCTCCCTTTTCAACTTGTTATATACATGCTTCCTCAACTCTTCAGTCTAGCCAGACTGGTCTTCTTACTTTTTCTTACACATAATGTTTTATTTCCACATGAATACACTTCTTCAGCTCTGCCTCCTGAAAACTCCTTGACTTTAAAACTCAGCTCAAATGCTACCTTTAATACAAATTCTTTCTTGATTCTTTCCACTCTCTCCCTCAACCCAGTATGTACTAGTGCTCCATCACTGATCACCTTGTTATTTATTTCACATCTACATGTGTAAGCACATATGTCTTCTCCCATAGTAGACCGTGAGTTCCATGAGGTCCAGAATCATTTCATCTTTGTCTCCCTATCTCTAGTACCTAGCATATTTCCTGGTACTAAGTAAGCATTTAATTAATGTTGATTAACTGACTGATTGGATCATCAGCTACAGCAGGAGCCCCAGCAAAGCCAGAAAGGATGAGAGGATGGGAAGTGTCAAATGGGAAAACGTCAGGACTTAACTGATGTTAAAATCTCATGTGCTTTCTATGTCATATCCTTTCTTTTTCTCTGAGGAGCCAAGGGGCTTGCCTAGCCTGCTTCTCTTTCTACAACTACCATATCATTTGCAACTATGGTCTTCCCCTGGCCAACTGTGCAAAAGAAAGCAATCTTACAACTTCCCTATTCTCTTATACATCACAAAAAAACAGTTTTTGAAGTTTTCTAAGGGTAAGTTTCTTTGTTTTTAAACTGAGAGCACAACAGAAAAAATGGGTTTAAAAAATTCTTTCAATTTTCTCCCTATTTCCACCCTTCCCCACAGACTTCACTAAAAAAAACCCCAAAACCAAATTACTTGTGAGTTCATAAGTAAAATCCATTTATACTTCAGAGAAAACTGATTTTTAAAATGAGGGTTAGGCTAGATCATATTTAAGTCCTCTATGAGGTTTAATGAAATACTGGTTGTTTCCCCATAGAATTCAAGCTAGGTCCCTAGGAGAAAAGTAGGATGAAGCTCTAAGTGGGATCTGAGATGGAACAAAAGGAAAACAATGCTTATGATGCTAGAAAGAAGTGTGGTATAAAATACGGCCAGAGTAGAGGAGGCAAAACTTTCCAAGTAGCAGCCAAGGAGGGAGAAACGAAGGGAACAGAATAGAAAATTCCAAGCACAAATGCAGGAAGAGAACAGGAGGCTGCTGGGTGGCCATTCACACAGGAGAGACATATTTAAGTCTGGTGAAAATGAGTTAAGGACTTGGCTATACCTAACTTCTAGTGTATCAAAAGAAAGACACCAAACAGTTTTTATATTTCCACTAAGTATAGAAGTATAGTTATGTCCAATAACACAGAATGCTTATGAATGAATAGAATGTTCTAGAAAACTAAAAATTACCACACAGTATACTTAAATTAGCAGTTCAAAAATACTTATAAGATGCTGCTACTTATAATACTTATAATAATATATATAATTATAAAATACTAAATCATGCTGAACATAATGAAGACACATAATACATATCTTTCTTTTATAATTTAGGAGTTATTTGATACTTTCATAATGCTTCTGAATCACTAATATGATCAATTACAATTTTATAGAACTATAAATTCAAATTATTGAATTGTCTGGTTACTTGTATTCTGGATAAATACTGTATATCTGGAGTTTTAAAAATTAAAAACTGGGTAAATCACCACCTCAGTACTAAGCTGAGCAATGCAAAGAAACATAATAATAACTGACATTTTAAGTTTGCAAAACACTTAACATACATTACCTCATTTTGAACTTTTTTTTAAACCCTGGGGGTATTTTACAAAAGAGAGAACCGAGGTTCAAAGAGATGAAGTGACTTACCCACAGTCACATAGCTAGGTCAGAGGCAGGATTTGAAACCAGCTCTTTCTTATTTGAAGTCTGGCTCTAAAATCCTCTATAGTCACTGAAAATATAGAATTGAATAATCCTATTTCTCACTTAACAAAGGCATCCTCTTTAACAAAAATATTTGACATTGGCCCCTTTAGTAGATTTAAAATAATATTCAATTCACAAAATTTACTCACCTTTTAAAACCACATCTATTTTATAAGTTTGCAGAAAGAAGTATTAGGTTATACATAAAGAGAGAATGACCTTCAGTAAAGATGCTCAGACACTGAGATATGACACCAACTGACTCCTGAGAATCTTTGAACTTAATATATTTGCTTAATATACTAGGTGATCATGGGCAAGTCACATTATTCTCTAGATCTCAGTTTTCTCATCTACTAAATGAGAGAGTTGGACTGGAAAGTCTCTAAGGCCCCTCTCAGTTGTAGAGCTATGATCCTAAGAATGAAAGAGAATAAATACATACCTACAAGTTTTGGAAAACATAAATATGTTTTTGTAAGAGCTTAGAGTAGAATGATATCCCCAAGTCTACACCAGACTTAAAATGCAATTCTCTATTTGCCTGTTGGTCCCACAAACTTTCAAATGCAAGTGATTATATAAGTCAAAATGCCCTCCCCTCCCTTTTTAAAAAGTAGGAAGAAATGAGAGTTTGAAGGGCAAATAGTTAAATCTTAAGACTTCAAGGGAATTTCACCCATTTTCCATTAATTATGCTAAATGAACTAAAAAATATGACTACCACACAATTTTAACCCTGATCTGACTTCAAACAAAATCAAGATTATTTGCTTACTTTACCTCTGCTATTGCTTTCTGGATAGGCACATGTTGGTTTTTGTGGAGAGCGTCGTATATCTGAATTAAGGAAGGGCTTAT
Organism: Notamacropus eugenii; assembly: GCF_028372415.1. Taxonomy (NCBI): domain Eukaryota; kingdom Metazoa; phylum Chordata; class Mammalia; order Diprotodontia; family Macropodidae; genus Notamacropus; species Notamacropus eugenii. The sequence continues at coordinate 162,360,394 of NC_092876.1, forward strand.
CAGGTGGATAGACTACATATGAAGATGCAGAGAGCCGAACCATAGCTGCAGTAGACAGAGGTGGTTCAGGTAGAATGCTCTGAAAAATGAAACACAGTTTAGTTTAGTTGATGATGAATGATTAGTAAATACTCTTTAATAGGGTTTGAAATAGCAACAATCTTAGTGTGGGTAACAGTAGAGTTCAAATTTGTGCTTCAATCTGCTACCTTTGGATACAGTAGAAATAGTTCAGCACACCCACTACTATTATAAAAGAAAACGAACCAGGCATTTCATGTCTACCTATATATAACGATACAACTTGTAAATGCTAGTTAAGCTTGTTTGAACTCTAGCTTATATATGTAATTTTTATAATCATAAAGTTATTTTTTAAAAGATCAAAAATATATTTTAAAAATTTTAAGCCTACAATAGTCAGTACTTTGACAAATGTCAGTGGTGCCTATTATACCCCAAATTGCAAAATAATTTGAAGGAATAGTTCTTGCCTTCAAGGATCTGATAATCTGGTTAGAAAAACCATCAAGATATGCTTAGAAAACATTAACGTTGGTTGGTAACTCATTATAAATTCTAAATCTTCTTAAACAAACATTAAAAACCACATATCTTATCTTCTCCAGCAGATTGCCCTATCAACCCCACTTTTACTAATCTTCTATCTCTTCCAATCTATTAGCTACTTTCCTACTGCTTAAAACACTGTCCGTGTCTCCTCATACTCAAAATACTTTCAATTGATTTGTCCATCTCCACTAGCTACTGTGCTATCTCTCTTCCCTTTTTTGTAGTTAAACTCCCTGAGAAGGCCATTTACAACAGGTACCTCCAATTCCTTTTCTCTCTTCTTAACTCTCTGTAGTCTGGCTTCCAATCTCATTCAAATGAAACTTCTTTCTCTCCCTCTCCCATTCCCTATCCCCCAAATCAAATAGCCTTTTCTCAGTCCTCTTCCTTGACTTTTCCACAGCCTTTGATGCTTGAAGACCTCTAGTGAGGGAGATGCACTACCTTCTGGCAAGGTCCAATCTATATTTTTTTTTTGGTAGTTTTAATGATTAAGAAGTTTTCTCTTACAACCAGCAACTTTTCAACCCTTGTTCCTAGTTCTATCCTCTGGGGCTAAGCAAAACAAATCTAATTTCTCTTCCCCATGACAGCCTTTCAAAGAACTAGCATTTATGGTGCTTTAACTTTTGCAAAATGTCTTATGAATATTATTTCATTTTATCCTCACACAACCCTGAAAAGTAAATTATCCCCATTTGGTAAATGAGGAAACTGAGGCACAGAAAGGTTAGCTGATTTGTGCAGGATGATATAGCTGGTAAGTGTCTGAGGACTGGATTTAACTTCAGATCCAGGTACAACACTAACCACTGCACCACCTAGCCATCTTAAATACTTGAAGATAAACATCATGTCACCTAAGTCTTCTATTCTCCAAGTTAAACTTCCCCAGTTTCTTCAAATGATTGCACTATAATATGATTTTCAAGCTTTTAACCATCCTGATTGCTCTCTTCTGGATGCTCTGAAGTTAGTCAATGTCGTTCCCAAAATAAGGTATCCAGGACTAAACACAAAATACTTAGCCATTATTAAACCTATTAGAGCTTTTTCTTTGACTTATATTATTGAATTATCTGAGTTCGTGGCCCACTAAAACCCTCAGATCTACTTGTGTATTTGTGAAGTTCTTTTTTTTTGAACCCATAGTAAGACTTTATTTTTAAATCAATGTACTGCATTTAGTTGTCAGCGTTCTACCACATGGCTCTTGACTGTCTTATCCAATTAGTCAGCTATTACTCTTAGCTTTACTTATCACCCGCACATGCCATCAACATCAATATCCTGTTCCAAAGCACTGATAAGTGTTAAATATTACATGGCCAAACACAAATGCCACTCCATTGCAAACTCCCAAACTGACTGTGAAGCATCAGTGATTTCCCTTCAGGTTCAATCGATCCTGAATTCATCTAACTGTGCTACTAGGATTATAGAATTTGAGCTGGAAGGGACCTCAGAGGCAATGGACTAAAACTCCTTCATTTTACAGATACAGAAACTGATCGAGCTAAGATGCCTCCATCTTGTCCACAAAAATTGCATTAGTTGTGGTCAAATGCTTTGCTAAAATATAGTTAAGCTCTACAGCATTCAATTTTTCTATTAGTCTAATAAGTCTGCAAAAAAGTGAGGTTAGTCTGGTGTAATCTGATTTTTAAAGAAAGTGTGTTTAAATGCCAACTGACTGACTGATTCAAATACGAAGTCTTCTCTTAATTTGTCCTGAGAGGAGTATTATTCTGGTACTCTGTCTTAATGAATCTCATGTCAGCTGAACTAATTCCCATTGGAGTATAGGTTTATTTTATTCAGTTGAAGATAAGGGACACATTATTATGAACAGCCCTAGTTATCCAATTAGGCATTCATATACAAACCTTCTTAAATTGGTTTCAAATTGTTTCATGTACAAAAATTTTATTTTTCATAATTAGATGGTGAGCGTCTAGTTTGTAAGGAACAATATATCTCTAATCACTCAAAATTATATGGTCAAACTATATACATAGGAAAAACAAGTGGATGAAGAATACCCATTATCCTACGATATGCCGTTGGATGAACATCCAATAAAACTGGTCCGTTAGTAAAGATATTTTGGGTAGATTCTATAGATGCACACTAAATTGGGTCCAAGTTTGATTAGGATGAAGAGAACATATCAGATTGCATTTGGAAAATTGGACAATGCTCTTAACGTCCCTAAATATCTCCCTGAAACAAAGGGCCACTAAAAAAAAAAAATCAATATTCTTCTTGTAATGCTATGTAGCTGTGAATCAGAGCATAACACCCATGTTGGAGGTCAACCAAAGGGCCATGGAGACACATAATGTATAAAGGCAACAGTTGTATTATTGTTGAAGAACTGCATACCAAGAGTCCTTAAAAATATCAGAGATGATACAACCAGAAAAGGAGATAGGGCTGGTTGAAGTGATTCTCTGATGTCTATACAATGTCAAAAGAATTCAAGGAAAGCCCTCAGCATGAGTGTGGATCCCCTCTGTGGAGGCTTAACAGGAGGACAAGAAAGACACAAGGTGAGAAGGCCCGAGTGGCCACAATCTGCACTTCTGAAGGTAATATAAACATTAGTGAGCTCAAAGACCCACTACATTATTTTCTACAAAATCCTGTAGCATTGGGTACATAGTAGGAACTCAGTTATTCATTTACTTCTTCAACAAATGTTTAATCACAGAGCTCTGTCCTGGGCCCTCTTATGTTCTCCATGTTATTTTATTGGTTTTCTCTTTAGCTCCCACAAATTTAATTATCACCTCTATGGTGATGTTCTTGTATCTACTTCTTCAGCCCTAACCTCTCTACTGGTTTCCAGCCTCACACCTCCAACATCTCAGAACTATATTCCCATAAACATGAAAATGCAATAGGTCTAAATATGAACTCATTATCTTTCCCCCTAAATCTTTTCCTCTTCCTAATAGTTATCATTCTTGACTTCTCACTCTCTCTCATTCTCCATAGCCAATCTGTTGCAAAGACCTGTTGATTTTACCTCTCTCATTTATTTTTTGTTTATTTATTGTTTCTTTCTCTTCTCTGATAATGGCACCACTCTGGTGCAGGCCCTCATCACTAAGGCTTATTTGTTATATGGGCTGCTGGTTGGTTTTTCCCCTTAAAACAAACAGATGAAGTGAGATGAAACTGAGTTCATTCTGTACTCAATTGCCAAAGTGATCTTCTGTGTTCCAGTGATACTGGCTTCTCTGCTATTTCTCACACAAGACACAAAATCTTCTGATTCCAAGCATTTTCACTTAGTGTTCCCAATGCCCAGAATTCTCTTAAGTTTCAGCCAAAAATCTCACCTTCTACAGGAAGTCTTTCCCAATCCCCCTTAATTCTAGTGCCTTCCCTCTTTGATTATCTCCAATTTATCCTGCATATTTGCATGCTGTCTCTCTCATCAAATTACAAGCTCCTTGAGAGTTGGGAATGTATTTTGCTTTTGGTGGCACAGTAGATAAGAGTACTGAGCCTGGAATGAGGAAACTGAATCAAATCTGGCCTCTGACACTACCTGTGTGACCCCTGGAAAGTTACTTAACCTGTTTGCCTTAAGTTTATCTGTAAAATGGGAATAATAGCACCTGGGCAAATGAGATAATTGTAAAATGCTTAGTCACAGCATCTGGCATATGGTAAGTGTTATATAAATGTTGTTATTATTATCCCCAACACTTAGCACAATGGCTGGAACACAGCAGATGCTAAATAAATTGTTTACTGACTGTATAAAACATGATGGGAGATAAAAAGCATACTAGACATGGTCCCCTTACTTCCACAACTCTGCAATTTGGTAGGGGAGGTAAAACATAGCTACATATGCCAGTCATATAGCTATAGAAGGATGGAGGCTAATCAGGAAAGGCTTTATTAAAGTGGAAATTTCAACTGGGACTAGAAGAAGAATTAGGATTTTAGTGGAAAAAAGAGGAAGGGCATGAGCAAAAGTGGGAAGCCACAGGAGTTTATTGAGGAGATAGATGTGATCAGACTTGCATTTTAGGAAAAAGACTTTGGTGATTAAAAGGAGAATGGAATGAAGTGGGGAGAGACTTGCGGCAGGCAGATCCACCAGCAGCTATTACAACAATCCAGCAATGAGGAGGTAAGGGCCAGCACCAGAGCAGCGGTAGTGTCAGAGGAGAGAAGTGGGCATATTTGAGAGAATCTGAAAAGGTCAAATGACAATGGTTTCCAACCTTCGTTAGAAGATCTCTAGTGAGAGTACCCAAGTAGCCCACTCCATTTTTGGATGTTAACTGTAAATGTTTTTTCTTAAATTAAACCTAATCTGGCCTATTTACCCACTGTTTTTTGTCAAGCTGAATGACCCTTCTTATGACAACTATCTATATATCTCACAGGATCACAGAACAGGGGCTTCAGAGGCCAAGACCTCCATTTGACAGATGAGGAAACAGACCCCGAGACTTTTAGCCATTTGCCCAGTGTCACACAAACAGCGAATAAATGGCAGAGCCAGGATTCCACCTCGGCTCCTCTAATTCCAAATCCTCTTTCCACTGCACTACCCAACCTAATTCTTCTCTTTTCCATTCAACTACGGTCCTTCTAAGTACTGTGCAAAACTGAACCCACATATGATCTGACCATTTTAACGACCCTCATTACGTATGCTATTAACGAGACTATTAGGTTCCTTAATTTTCTTACTCACTATGACACACTTCACTCAACTTGAGTTCGGAGTCCACTAAAAGCCCCAAATCTTTCCAGACACGCCTCCCCCTTCCTGCATGTGGAAACATATTTTTAAAAGTCCGAGCGTAAGATTCTACACTCGTCCCTACGGAGCATCTGCTCAGTTACATTCTGCCACCCGGAGCAGCATTCGGGCCGGCCCGGGCTGGGGAAGCCAGGCGGACCCGGGGGCGCGCTCACGGTAGCACGCAGCAGCCCCGGCGGTCCCCACGGGGCCCAGCGCTCAGCGTGAACAGCTGGGCCGAGGGAAGGACCCGGCCGGCCCAGGGGGCAGAGATCACTTCACCTCCGGGGGCCAGGTCAACCCAGGGAGCCTAGAAGCGAGAGATGCTACGGAAGGGTCGGGGAGAGGGAAGGAAAGAGCTGGGGAAACTCGGGGAGCGGAGGAGGCCCCCCAGGGACCCGACAGGACCCAGGCAGGAGGCGTCGGGGCCACAATGGGCCCAGGGGCGTCCCTGGCCCCGTTCGAACGCAAACAGTTCCTTACCGCGCATCCAGAATAGCCAGCCGACGCCGCCATCTTCCCGCCTGCCAGCAGGCTCCTCCTACGGGGAAGGCTGCCCGAGTTCACCAGCCCCGCCCCAAGGCTCGTGCCCCGCCCCCACGGGGAGATCCGCCCCCCAGCAATCAGAGCCCGGGCCACCACCGAGCCAGCGGCGGGCTGAGGGGGAAGGGGTAGGGGTACAGAGATGAGTTAGGCAGGCGGAGATTTACCCCACCCTCCCCCCTCGCGCGCGCGCGCGCCTTACGCACATCGAAAGGACAACAAACCTGGATAGGCGTCACAAATAACCAATCAAAGAAGAGGACACCGTCCGGGAGCGGTGGGGGGAAGAACCCGCCCTTTCCCCAAGATGACGCCACAAGGTGTCGGATTGAGAGCGAAGAGGGCCAATAACAAAACAGGATAATTCCAAAGGCGACGCAAGGAAGGGGCAGGGCTGGGTTACGGGGGCCATGGGGCCAAAGGAAACTTCTCCGGGTATTGTTTTGGTTCGGTGTCTTAAAATGGCCATCCAAAATCGATAAGCCGAGCTGACGTAAAAGGCCTCGGATGTACAAAACATTCCTATTGCTCAAATTCGAAGATGAGTCTGACCGTGGTTTGGGGGTAGGTTTTACCGGGCGGTGCTTACCGAAGTACGACCAATGATGAGACAGTATAGAAGGCGCTCAAAGTACTCGGTCCAATCGAAGTCAAGAAAGAAGAGTCAGAAGAGCAGGAGGGAAAAGTCTTTGGTGGGCATTTGCCCAATTGGAGCGCAGAGTCCTCCCCCCGAACACCGGATTGGCCACTAGCAAGCACAACGACGCAGGCCTCTAGGCCGGGGAAAGGTTTTGAAGCAAGTTTCGCGCGCGGACGGCAACGAGCTGCTATTGGTTGGTGACCTTCTTCCTTTGTAGGGGCTCTCGGCGTATCGGGGTGAGGGTAGGGGAGTGGCGCCTGAGTGACGTAAAGGCTGCGACAGCCAATCCGAAAGAGTACAGAGAGAAGGAGAAGGAAGCGGATCTGTCGCCTCGCAGCTAATCTAATCCTCGACTCTCCGTTTAGTCTCCCTCCGCCACCGCGGTCTGGGCCTAAGAGGGAGCGGCCGGGAACCGTTGCGGGGTCGGGAGGGCTGGTGGCGAAGCAAGGCGGAGGGAGACGGCTGTGGCGTTGGTATTTACTCCGCGGCGCTGGCAGTGCTGTAGCTGGGTCCTAGCGCGGAGTCGTTGTGGCCACGGGGCGGGGGTTGAGGGGGGAAGCATCGGGAGGAGCGCGCGGCCGGGCCCGGGTGCCTAGGCTGCCCCGGAGGGCCCCGCGTTGCAGCAGGCGGCAGAGGAAGAGGAGAAGGAGGAGGATGGCGGCCTCGGCCTTGTACGCCTGCACAAAGTGTACCCAACGCTATCCCTTCGAGGAGCTCTCCCAGGGGCAGCAGCTCTGCAAGGTCCGTGTGCGCCGGGCGGGGTCTGGTCGGACGTGGCCCTGGGAGGGGGCTGGGTGTCCCGCGCTCCGCCTCCTTACCCCAGTCGCCGGCGCCTCGGGGGTTGGAGGAGTCCGGGACTTTTCTGTCTGCGCGAGGCGGGGCGTGAAGGGAGCCCCCCACCCACCCACCCCCGCCAGGTGGCCTGGGCTCAGGGCGGAGATCTCGGGGTGGGGCCGACCCCCGAGGCTGCCAGCCACCTGTCTCACGCAGGAGGTATTTTTGTCGCTGTCTCTGCCCTTTCAGCTCTCCCCTTCCGGGATGTAGAGATCACTTTTAAATCTCTCTCTCGAGGGCACTGAATGGTGACCTCTCCGTCACAGAAAAGCAGAGCGACTTGCTGGCCATGGCACAGAGTATTGGTCTCATTCGGATCTTCTCAGATCCGATGAGAAGCAAGTGTGAGCATTTGTAAGCAGCGTCGCAGAACAGTAAAAAGCATTTTCACATAGACTCCACCAGATTACCATCGTATTTAACCCTACCAGCGACGTAGAGAAATTTAATAAACACAAAGAGACCTATCTTTCCCATAAGGAATTACAGCATATTTTAATTGAACAATTACGTGTTAAGACGTAGTCCAACTCTACCTGCAGAGCCATTATACTCTTGTTTTGAAATTATTTATAGAGGTTTGCTCTTCTTCCCCCCTTGGAGAGGAGACTTGAAACTGTATGCTAAGCGCTGATTGCTGTATTAATTTCTTACAGGAATGTCGGATTGCGCATCCTATTGTAAAATGTACTTATTGCAGATCAGAATTTCAACAGGAAAGGTTTGTATATAAATAATTAAAACCTTTAAAGATCGTAAAATTTTTCTCCAAGATGCACTTTTACTAGCAATAATCCCAATTTTGTGATTATTTCTTACAAAATACTGATCTCAAATTAGTTTGGAATATTTGCTGATAGGACCAAGAGTTAATGTTGAAAAACAATATTTACTGTTTTAAAAAGCATCTGAAGAAGTACATATAGTTTGAGATATTCCTTACGTGTTGTAATCAGCTGTGTATGTTCATCTGTGCAGTGTATCAGTGACTTAAAAACCGTATTTAAAGTTAATTATGGCATGTGAATTTTTCTTTCAGCAAAACTAACACAATTTGCAAGAAGTGTGCGCAAAATGTGAAGCAGTTTGGGACAGTAAGTCTGTGCCTTACTTACATTTTCACTTTGTCACTGAACATTACCTATCAAATGATGTTTTTTATTAAAGACAAAAGCATCTGGATAGAAAGTACATGTTAATTTTGGGTGCATAAATAGTTTTAACATACATACTTGAAATCATTACTTGATAAATTTAATTAAATATTAAAGCAACAGATTGAGAAAATCAAACCCTCTCCAATGAAACTAACAGTTTTTTTGCCCATTTTAAATCTAGAGTTTGTGAAGCCATACTTCCTGTGGGAAAAGCATTTAAACAAATATAGTACTCTTATTTATACAGAACTTAGTTGTTCAGAATGTTGGGATCTTCCTGTCTTTCCTTCCTTTCAAATTACAGCATTTCATGAGAGAAGGCAAATATCAATTAGTACAAATTCTTATATACATATACTTAGCATATACGTATACTAAGTACATACATATACTTAGATCCACAATAGTATATAGTTCAGCATAGTGTGTTGATGTTCATTGTCTGGACCTTAGTTTCTACAAAATTCTGAAATGTTTTCTTGTCAAAGAAAGATGAGATATTTGATGTGGTTTGTGTGCAGTGTACAAATTTTTTCAAAACTGACTGGGTATATAATAAGTTTTGAATTAAGATGACTCCTCATTTAGTGTGTCTAAGAAGTTTGAGAGTGTGCATTTATTTTTTTTACATATTGTTTAGTGTTTTTTAAAAAACACAACTGTTACTACTAGATTCATATATTTCAGTTTTCCCAAAGTGCAACAGTGAGATCATAAGTCCAAAAAGAAAACAAAATGTCCATGAGTTGTGGTTAAATTGGAACAGTTCACTTTTGAACACTACTCCCAAATGTAATAAAGTATTTGATTTTTCTTTTACACTGCAGTATTAGAAGGATTTCCAGCATTAAAATGCCTAAATTAAAGAAAGTTGTGTCTCTGTTAATTTCAGCCCAAACCTTGTCAATACTGCAATATTATTGCAGCATTTATTGGCACAAAGTGTCAGCGTTGCACAAATTCGGAAAAGAAATATGGACCACCTCAAACCTGTGAACAGTGCAAACAACAGTGTGCTTTTGATCGGAAAGAGGAAGGAAGAAGAAAGGTAATTGTTGTTGTTCATAATACTGTGACATCCAGAAATACAATCATATCACTGATTTGAACTCAAGATAGAATTGATATTATTTGCATATTTCTGGGTGACTGGTTCCATTTGTATCTACATGAGGCATTGTCAAGACAGCATTAAACCCAGGAGTCGAGTGTTTAGTGACTTCTGTAGTTAACAATATTTTTGAGTCATTTCTTAATTTAAATGTTTATAGATCCAAAGTTTTTACTTAGTGCAACAACATTTAGTCTTAAGTCAATTTTGGATTTTACACAGATTGGTGTAATACCTCTTTTCATTCCTTCAGTCAAAATTGAGAGTTTTGCTTTTGTGAAAAATATGTATTAATTTATTAGCCAGTGTACAATATGCACTGAAGTGTCAGTAATGGCTTAGTAGGTACCTTCTGCTGAGATTTCTAGAAATGGAACAGAAATTTAAACTTATAGGAACAGGAGGAGGATTAATTTGCCCTTAATGGATTATATATTCATGAGTTCTCATTTCAGATTAATTCCACAAACATCAGGAGCTGATTATGGCACAAAAATCTCACCAAAAACTAAATTAAAATGCAATGCTGAAATCTATGTGAAGTTGAGTTAGACTGCATGTTTTAAAAATTCTGCATAGGGTTCTGTTTTCCAAGTTTGAGAACAATTTTTCTTAACCTCTTTGAATGACTTCCCTGAGTTGTAGTTAATTTCTTAAGAGATTTCATTTATAATTAGTTTGAAGATCCATTTGATCTATTATGATTGTTCTTCTAAAAGGTTGATGGAAAATTACTGTGCTGGCTTTGCACCCTATCATATAAGAGAGTTTTACAGAAGACAAAAGAACAAAGGAAGAGCCTGGGTTCTTCACATTCTAATTCATCCTCCTCATCACTTACTGAGAAAGACCAGCACCATTCAAAACACCATCACCACCACCATCACCACCACCATCGTCACAGCAGTAGTCACCACAAGTAAGTACTTAGAATTTCAGTATCTAGTTATGTAATTCAAATATTCCCTCAGCACTTAAAAGAAAATACTTTGGCAATGATGTATTTTAATCTCATCATTTCTTGTCTGTTTGGGTATTTGCCCTGTATCCATCCTTTCTAGGTTGTAAACTCTTTAAAGGGTACAGACAGTCCTTGTTCCCATCATCCCCATCCACCATCATTACTACCTTATAACTTAATATTTTTTGTATTCAGATTTTTTTTAACTAACTCTTGTGATGTTAATGATATGGCTGAAAATAATTTGCTTTTAACTAATTCTCAAATCACAAACTGAAGACAGTGCAGTAAATACAGAGTAGTATTTTAAGAAAAGTATGTTAACATGATCAGTTCATAGACCTGCACTATCTGAAGCTTCAATATTTCATTGTTTAATATGTGTTACTCTGGACTGTTAGTACTAGGATCATTCTCATAAAAACACAGCATATGAAAACTAAATACCAAAACACTGGTGGGGGTAGGGATATGTGAATAGTTGTATTTTAAAGAGATTAAAACAAGGCCTTTCTATAAATAAAAACCATGAACATTTTAAAAAGTTTTTGTGTTCTGGTTCTTATTTTCTCATTTCTGCAGGTGTTGACTGGTAAGTGTACAGTCAACTGAGAAGCATTTATAACTGAAATATTTGTGAATGCAATGGGAGTATTTGTGAATAAACTTTGGAGGACATTAAACTGTAGAAAAAGTCACATCTTAATAACATTTTGCTATTTTAAAAACATTTATATAATCTTTATACCCAAATAAGGGAAATACTTTTCATTTTTAAATTGCTTTTTTTTAAAATTGAGAAAAGATACCAATTATTTTTCTGCTTCTAGGCTTTTTGACAAAGTGAAAATATCCAGTCTTTGCACATTGTATAAGAAAACCGCATGTGAAAAATTTAAAAGTTGAAAGATTAGGGAGTGAAAATTTACATTCTAAAGATTTTTTCCATTTCAAAATTAGTGCAAGCTTCCTACTGAGATATAGTTTGATTTACCCCATCTCCCACTCCCAAAGATACATATTAGGAGAACATATAATGATAAAAGTATGTCTATATGTAGTAATTATTGAAAGTTTGGCACAACGGGTAGAAAAAAAGAATTAGGACTTGAAGTAGATATTTTGCAAAGTCAAATTTGTGTCCATTTATTTCATATTTCCATTTAGTTAAAAATTGTGGGTTAGGGATTAGAAAAGAGGCATTTGTATAATAATAGTAGAGCATCCTGAATCAGTATGAGATGAATTAAAAGACTGAGACTTGGTAACAACTTTCCCACTTGCCTTAAATTCTCTTGTTATGCCTTAATTTTCTCAATACAAGGCAAGGGGACCTAAATTTGCCACGAATTTCAAATATGATTGTTCTTTGGAAATCCTTCCCCTAGATTTTTGCAGGGGCAAAGGATGAAAGTCTTAGGTAGTTTTGCTTTTTTCTGGTTGGTGGGAGAACATAAACCACAAACACGATTGTCAAAGTGCTTGAATACTAATAGCTCAGTACTAGAATAATTTTCTCCCTAACCCATATTAATAGATGCTGTCAGAGGATAAGATACAAGGGAATCAACTACTTTATAAAGTTCAAATTTTATGAGACTTATCAATTTTTTTCTGTGACAAAATGATAGGTCTTGTAGGTTAACACAAGGAAGTTGATGTTAATAAATTTAATTTCATTGAGGTTTTTGATTTTGTCCCCCAAGAAATTCTCATCATTAAACTGGAAAAAATATGGTCTAGACCTCCCAACTATTAGGTGAGTACACAACTGACTATAGGGTCCTATCTATAGAGTAAATAAAACAGTAGATCACCAGAAGGTGCATGCTAAGTAAGTTCAAGGCAAAGACGAAGTTGGATCCCAGATTTACCATAATCTAGTGAGATCAGTTCCCAGAGTTTATGGAGAAAAACTTTTTTCCTTGTTTTTAAAGATAATGTCACTGGTATTACTTGTCTGTATCTTGAGTGTGGCCAGAAAAAAAACAGTTATTGCCATGATGAATCAAGTAATGATTCTTTTGGTTTGATGTTATAACCAGTTTGCAGAACTATACACAACTGTGTCTTTAAACCTATGGATTGCTCTTCACATTTGCTCAAAAAGACCCACCTAATTTCTGATTGCTGCCTTCCAGGTTGGTCTGTATGCCACTCTCTTTTCCCAGCAGTTCAGTAAGGACACATGCAGAATAGTGTACTTGAAGAAAAGCTAAAGTATGTGAATGCAAGATTGTGAAGGACTAGATATGTGTAAGTACAGCAGAAAAAAAGTCCAAAGGTCATAATGAATGACAAGCTAACTGTGAGTTAGCAGTGTATCATAGTGGTTTAAGAAGTAAGAATACTATGATATATAAACAGTACTATAAATAAGACTTCTGAACTCTTTCACTCTCCCAGTTATGGTCTTAATCTTTACTAGATTGTGTCTAGTTTACCTTACTCTAACAGAAGATGTGTAGAGAATTGAGAGAATGGTTTAGGAAAGTAAGGAAAAGTTAGAGGAATTAGAAAAACCAAAACTGGAAAAAGTTTTTTCCCCTGGAGGATGATTGATGCTTTCCAAACTCCTTAGAACAAAAGGATGCCAATTTAAAATACAGCAAAAGCAGTTTAGGAAGGAAGAATTTAATCAGCTTAAGGATTTTTACTGAGGAATGCCTTAATTTTAAAAATAGGATAAAATCTCAACTGACTGGGATGGTTAAATATTAACCATCTGAACCATAGTCTTAAATTGGTAGCTTTCAAACTTTGAAATAATAGTTAGTACTTGTCTGGTGATTTTCATATTCTTAAAAGGCTCCATATATTAGTTTGGTCTGGAGGTGATGGAACAAATACAAATTATAAAGATCTCTCCATTGCTCTCCATTGTTGTGCTTTTTTTCCAGGAACCCATAAAGATGCCTGGTGGAGTTGTTTGACTAAATTATGGTTTCTTTCATAAATTCATAAGCTCTTAGTCTGAAAATGGTATAGACAAACAGGGTCACAATTGGCTTTCTTGCAATTTTCATTCTTATAACTTAAATGAATCTTCTTTGCTCACAGAAACATGCTTATAAAAGTTTAATTTTGTTTTCCATTGGTAACAAATATTATTGGATGTTTTTAATAGATATTATTAGATGTTAATTGTGTGTATTTCAGAATCAGCAGTCTGAGTCCAGAACAAGAGCAAGGACTGTGGAAACAGAGGTAAATGTTTATCCTTTCTGAACTCTTTGAATATAGTATTTTTGAGTGTATTTTTAAATGGAACACTTAACTAAGCCATCTGGTTGTACCTCTTCAATTTCAAAACGAAAGGAAACTAGGGTACCTAGAGGTCAAATAGTTAGAGACAAAACAGGATTTAAAATCTTATGAACTCCTGATTTGCAGATCAATGTTTTTATGTGTTTTGTCCCTCCCTACTGCCTCCCCCGTCTGCCACTTTTGTAGGAGTTAGACTTTTTAAGATTATAAAATGGCTTCTTTCAAGGGTCAGCTCAAATCCTCTGTTTTCTGCAGGAGACCTTTCCCAGACTTATTCCCTCTCTGCTCTCAATAGTAATTTTTTTTTTCAATTTTCTTCCCATTTGAATGTGTTCCTCAACACAGGGATTGGGAACTTTTTGCCATGTAAACCCAGTACTTCTCACAGTGTCTGGCACATAGTGAACACTTTAAAAATGATTATTGATTGATTGTAAATTATATTTATTTGTAAAGTTGACTTAGTACTTCGGTAGCTATTACTTTGTGTTTACATTTCTTATTTGATTTCAGCCATAAAACCTCTGCAACAATTCAGAACGAAACTCCAAAGAAAAAACCCAAACTGGAATCCAAGCCATCCAATGGAGATAGGTAAAATTGGATTTCTTTAGTGCTATGAAATTTCAGCCCAAGAGAGCAATGATGGTTGATAGTTGCAACTATTGATAAAGGAAAATAAATTAATATCCCCCTGTGTTAATTTCTTTTTATCACATAGGACAGTGACCATAATCAGTTGGATGATTTTTAATGAAAATTTAACAGTATGAAAACGGCACTGTTCCTACTTCTTGGTTTAAACAAAAAGTCTTTTTTTGAGTATAAATAATTTGGAAAAGGCCACATACTTTCAAAGAACATGTTCTAAATTTGGTACCCTTCAGAGAAATGCAAGTTTGGACTCAATAAGTATTTTTATAGTTTTAAGTTTTGTTAGAATAGAATTATTATATAGTACATTAGGCAAACATTTACTGATATTACTGTACAAATTGGCTGCCTATTGCTTTACACTAGAAATATTGACCCCCTAAAAGCTAATACTGAATTATATTTCTGCAGGTATTTGTAATGTGTGCCATTAGTAAGGTAATTTGCCAGTTGCATCCATTTCTGTCAGGTACATATTTTTTTGCATTAGCCTTAAGGATGTTTGTGGAATTGTCTTAATTTATGCATTTTGAACACATGCTGCTTTTCTTGGACTTACGTTAATTATATTTTACTTCTTATTTTTAGTAGCTCTATAAATCAGTCAGCAGATAGTGGAGGAACTGACAATTTTGTCCTTATAAGCCAGCTGAAAGAAGAAGTGATGTCACTTAAACGTCTCTTGCAACAAAGAGACCAAACCATTTTAGAAAAAGATAAAAAGGTGAGAACATAGACCATTAAATCTGGCGAACTGTTGTACCTTAACTCTTGACATTTGCAAATGTAAGACTAGACATTCTTTGACAGCATTTATAACATTGTTTGCTGCTCATTGTACATGTAGAGAAGCTTGAAATTCTTCTAAGAAACTAACTGGTTAGAATTTTAATGATTTCTGAATGTTTGCTTTCAAGACATACACACCATATATTTGAAATTTTTGTTTAATGAATGAACCTCAATCTGTGTGTGGAGACAGCATTATGTGAATGTTCGTGATTTAGGCAAGTAATTTAGAGCTTTTAGTTTTCACTTATTCGGATTTCTTAATCTGGCCAATGAGGGTCAATAAAAAAACCATCCTCATAAGATTTTCTTCTGTATGAGAGCCAGCATATAGCAAATTATGGGTTGTAGATTCAGGTTATTCTACTGTAAGTAAATATACATGAGTATGTTAATTAGAAGTAAAGTCAGAGTAGTATCTTTTCTTAAGCAACCTCATTCTTTTTGTGTTGTGTGCTTTAATCATATTTAGATGAATTAACATTCTTTAAAATTTGCATTAGATTTGAATCTACTTCTGTTTTCTAGTACTTTCTTTCAAAAAGTATATAGTTTAGCATTTAATTGTGTTTATGTGAATTATTCTCCTTGAGTTTATCAAGAACAGTTCTTAAGCCTACTGTTATATCTCTTTGTAATCCTAGAGTCTTCATTATTAGATGTTGCCTAAATAAGAAAGCTCATTTTAATATGGGTTCCTTGCAGATTTAGTATGTAAAAATGCATATGTAAGCAAAAATAAATATAGGATATTATTGGTTATTTGATTGCCAATTTTAAACTACTTTTCATTGTTCACTTACATCTTTGTTGACCCCGTTTGGGGTTTTATTGGCGAACATAACTAAAGTGGTTTGCCATTTCCTTCTCCAGCTCGTTATACAAATGAGGAAACTGAGGCGGCCAAGGTTAAGGGACTTGCTCAGGGTTGCACAGCTAGTAAGTTTCTGAGACCAGATTTGAACTCAAGTCTTCCTGACTGCAGGCCCCCAGCTTTGTTCACTGACTAACCTAGTTGCCCTTATAAAAATTCATATATAAGAAAAAATAAAGAGTACGATGGTTATTTGTTATTTGATAGCCCATTTTAAGCAACTTTTCATTTTGTAGAGATTAACAGTATATTTTTAAATTAGGAAATCCCTTACATCATTTTGATTGAAAACAGGGCCTCACTTATTATATGTTTAATTAAAACATGAATTAAGAGGTATCCTTTTGAAGAAATATGTAATTCTAAAGAAAATGGAAGTGAAATTTTAATTCCTCTTTTGCATTTTTGCATCATTATAACATCACATCAGTGCAGATAATTTAATTGATTTTGTTTTTAATGGTTTTTTTCCATAATTTGTCAAGGTGATTGGCATTTTACAAATCATCAGTACTAAAAACGTGTTTCAGAAGATGCATATATATTAAATATGACTCACCAAAAACATATATAGGAACATCCAATTCAGTGGCCAGTTCCTTACTATGAATAGATTAACAGTCTTGGTGAGGTGGTTTGACCAGTAGATCAGACTTTTTTTTTTTTTTTTTAGTATGGGTGAATACAGAATTTACTGTTTGAATCCACAGCAGAGGCAAGGATTTTAACTAGGTAGAATGTAGGACACTAATTCTCTTTGACTGTCATTTTCTCTATAAATTTGCATCATCAGTTTATCAGTTTTGGAACAATTAAATGAATAACATAAGGATTGGATTTTAAAGAGTGGAGTTGCACATTAGAGTATGCTTAATTTTCCGTGGATGAAAATTCCATTGTTATAATAGTGTTATAGTTGAAACATCACCTGCAGCTAACTTTCTTCAAGCTTGTAGATGTTTAATGTTAGCCCAAATCTCTCTTTTTAGGAGTGTGAGAATATTTCATATGTAGATATTTATGTGGTTTTTTTTTCAGTTTGATTATGCTAGGAGTATCTAGCTCTTATGAGAAACCAAATAAATGACTTATAAATATAGATGTTACCTAAGTGACTGTTGAAAAAAAGTTTTGACATTTGCTGCTTCACTTTCTTAATCCATATGTTTTTTAGTACTGCTTCTGTACTTTATATCTGACCTCTAGTTCAAGCAGGAATATCCAATAGTGATGAGCAGATTTTACATTGGAATTTTTTCAGATTATTGGGAAGACAGACTTTGATTGTAATGTCCCTTTTTGTGCCTAATGTAAAACTTTAGGGGTTTTTTGGGGGGGAAGGAGTATAGTTCCTTTGGTTTGTCTTTAAAAATGAGCAAAGAAAATCTTAGGTCATTTCTTTAGTATGTTTGAAAAGATTGCCTCAAGCTTGTTAGATTTTTTTCTCAGCTTATGCTGAGAAAAGTCTATTTATTTAGATTTACAGTTATTTTAAAGTAAAATCTGTTATGTAAGCCACTGGCTATATTAAAATACATTATTTTTAAAAAAACTTGGAAGTATTTCCCAGTGTGTATGACACAATTGAAGTATACTGCATAAGCTCTCCTGCTTGTAAAAAAAAAAAAAAAGGCCAAAGGAGGTGCTGTTACACTTATATATCTACATAAGGCATCTGAAAAACAAGTGTTTTATTTCTAAACCCTATGCATATTCAAATGCCTTGAAACTAAGGTCCAAACTAATGTACTATTTAATAACACTAAAATTGATTAGTAAGACTATGTATGTGTGATCTAACAAAACAGTACTTGGAGAAAGTATAACTTAGATCATGGAACTTATGAAATTACTGTTAATGTGTGCTACTTTGCACATACGGTTGTCAGTGATGCTGTAGAGAAATTGTAAATGCAATTCATATATATTGATGTATTTTTTAGTTAACTGAACTGAAGGCAGACTTCCAGTACCAGGAATCTAATTTGAGAACGAAAATGAACAGTATGGAGAAAGCTCACAAGGAAACTGTGGAACAACTACAGGTAAATAATTTTTTAGTTTATGGTTTACTTAAACTGAGTACAGGGAGCAAAAAGTACAAATTATCATATGCATTAAGTACATCTTTGGTAAGTAGTTGCTCTAGGTACACATGTATGCCTCTTCTCCCCTCCCCCTCATCTCTATCTCTTTTCTTTGTCCATTGTTTTCCCCTACTACATAGCTGTAAGAGTGAGCAGTGTTCGTTCTAAGTAAAGAGAATGGAGGGCAGGGGAGAGAAGGGTGTTCTAATTCCAGGATCCATTCCATGATATGTTGGTTTATAAAGCAGATTGCCTAAAGAGATGAATAATTTATTAACAGGTCTTCCTCCTCTAGCTGTCTTTACCATCTGGGCAACTCTTTTGACCCAGAATTAAATACCTTCAGTCTGTCCTGAAGAAGCTCTCCCATCCAGATTTGTTTATGATGTCTTTTTTTTTTTTTTTAATAATTAATACATTGGAGAGAGGTGTATTGGTGCTAGTCAAAAAAGTATTATTTTTTAAATAAAAAACTTAGTGATTCTGTTTTTTTATCGCTCAGGTTTGTATGGTGAATTCTCATCTGGATTCTAAATATTTTTCAGGGTAGTCCATAATTAAACCAGTTAGAAACAAAAATGAGTGAAATCCAGACTAAGATAGCATGTAGCTCATGGTAACCTTACTTGAGTCAAGCTGCTTCTTGCTCAGTCTCTTGTAAAAATTGCATGAGGTTATTTTGCTAGTTTTCTTTTAAGTAAGTGTCTGAATGTATTGTGCAGCTCTTTCTCCTGGAGAACCCTGAAAGTTCCAATAGCCTGTTGTTGTGTTTTTTCAGTTGCTAACTTCCATGTGTTGCATCCTTATAGCCAAACTTCTTTGCTAGACTTTCTGACCTCCTCTTTAAGGTTAAACTATCACTATCAAGGAGATGACTTTTCTTAAAAGTGTTTCCTACCTTCCGGTGTTTTGTGTCTGGACTTTCTATTGTAGTTTTAAAAAAGTTTTAAATAATCTGATGTCTCAGAATAAGGAAGTAAGGAATAGTAAGAAATTTCAGTTTGCTGATGATTTTCTGGTTATTTTTCAGTCTTAAAATTATTGGTTTCCCTCTTCCCCCATTTCCCATCCACTTCCCATACACAAACAGAAGATACATAGAACTGTTTGGAATTTTTAATTTTGCAAAATGTAAGTTGACAAGATCTCAACTCTCATTGCTTATCACCATTGAGGAGAAGTAAGAAAAAGAATATCAGAATATTGAAAAAAAGAGTTTTGGAATATTGAAAGGAGAATACCAGAAGTGAATTTGAAGGTAGTAAATAGTTCTTTATTAGTCATAAAAGGTTTGTTATGAGGAATAAATATAATTTCCCAAAAGATAAACTGGGTTGTTGAGGTATAGTAAATACCTTATGAAATAGCTTTAAGATGATAGAAGAATGAATATATTTGAAGAGGAAAAGAATAAAATGATACTTTGTGAGAACAAGATGAGGCCATTTAAATTGGATAACATCAGATGAGGATGAAGATTGAAGCCAGTAAACAGGAAGAGATTGTATTGATGAGGATATGACTTTTGGCTTTAAAATTTCCAGTGTCCAAAAAATTATACCAAGTAGGACCTTTTGTTTGGATCTAGTCTTCATAGCCATGATTTATTCGTTTGTGTTTAGAAAACGTGGTATATTAGATGAGTTGAAAAATCCCTTGGGCACTTCTTTTTTCAGAATCTATTTCCCCATTTGTAAAATTGGGATAAAACAGTACTTAGTTTGGCTACCACATAGAATTCGTGTGAGGATCAAATGAAATTGTGTATGTGAATGGCCTTTGTAAATCATAAAATAGAGTAAAATTATATTTATTATTAAGAATATAACATTTGCAAAGAGAATAGTAAAACACTATTTCCCTAGTCTATTCTTAAGGTTAGTGACCATGAGTTTCTGCATTACTTTTGAATTTTTATCATCTGTTCATTTAAATTTGTTAGCTTATACTCTTAATGAAATATTTTGTAAAGTAAGTTGTAATAATGCTATTGTTTATGTAGTATTAATGGAATTATCCTGTTTAAAAATTTTTTTTATTATGAAAGCTTTATTTTTAATCACAAGTGTTTTTTGTCTACTACAGGCCAAAAATAGAGAACTACTCAAACAGGTTGCAGCATTGTCGAAGGGTAAAAAGTTTGATAAAAGTGGAAGTATATTAACATCTCCTTGAGGAAATAATTATTCATATTTAGTGTTCTGATTAAAATGTAAATTTAAATAATTCTGTGAAGCCCTTAAAATTCTGTGTAGTAGAAAACATATTTTTACACATCAAATGAATTGGTGTGTTTCCTATTCACTTTTGTAACTGATGCAGCATTTTTTTTTTAGTTGTCAAAGTATTCAAATAAAATACTTCAACTGGCTTGAAGAAACTTTTTAATTTTTTGATATCCAAGAACTTTTTTTTGCCAGCAATAGTATTAAAACAGTTGTAAAAGGACAGAAAACAATGCTCTTTTTAAAAACGCAACATGCAATAAGAGAATAGATGGCATTTTTAAGATCTAAAAGCAATGATTTCATTTACACTGCTAACTTTAGATGATCCGTTTTCAAGTTTAGGAGTATATAACTTTTGGAATAAGGAAAATAATGAACACTTAAGTTTTTAGCAGCTGTGTCCTTTTACTTCCTAGTAAAACATAGTAAACTTAGGAGGGAAATCATGGTGCTTTTATTAAATGAAATTCAGAAATATATGTAAATATGTTTTAATAGTTGCATCAGTAGTAGTAAGTTCGTAGCCTAGTATTTTCATTATTGTGATAGGATTCATTATTGTACAGTATCTAAGATAAAATACGTGTTTTTGTTTTGTAAAGACTACTGTAGATTTTTACTTACAAGTGCCTTTTTGCCACCTAATGTTTTTATTTATAGGAATGCTGGTCTTTTGTACATAAGGTTTTGTTTTTAAGATCATGTTTAATAAATGTTTGTATATAAATGCATATGTATAGGAGACATTGAAAAGTAAATGTAAACTGCTAGAGATGTTTGAGGTTGCATTAAGAACTAGCAGACAACTAGCGCATATAAGTTTTTAGGTCTTTGTGATTTGTGTCTGTAGCATAGGGGATGGTATTGGTCCTAGTATTTTGTCATTCATTACCCAGAAGATTTCATTTTAAATC